>NC_084796.1:49461729-49764760 GCF_963169125.1 Humulus lupulus | reverse complement strand
TATGTTTCAGAACTGTTGATAATTGGATCTTCATCATCAACTTCACCATCCATTGGCTTCGGGTGTATATGCCAGATGTGACGATGATTTACTTTTTGCACCACTTTCCAATCTTTATTATCTTTACTTTTTTTAATGTCATCCAAATAAAAAACCAAACTTACTTGATTGGCAAGAACAAATGGTTCATCTTCAAACCATTCTGAGTTAATGTTGATACTAGTAAAGTTATATTCAGAGTACATTCTATCACTTCCATTGGTATTGTACCAAGAGCATTTGAACAATATAACTTTGTTCAAATAGAGGTAATGTACTTCCCAAATTTCATTGATGACACCATAAAAATCACATATATTTCCATCATATTCTGCTTCAACATGAACACCGTAGTTTTGAGTTAAAAGTCTTTCATCTCGACTTTTTGTATGGTATCGAACTCCATTAACCATACAACCAGCATATGTACAAACCAAAAAACTTGGTTGCATTGCAATTGCATACAAATCTTCCTGTGCTTTACTAGATATTGTTTCATTCTTTTTTTTATCTGTGATGGCAGATAAAATTATAAATATAAGATCAAGACAAATAAAAAATTTAGAATATCAAACATTGATATTTAAACTTACTTTATTTTCAAACCATGTTGAAAATTCATTTTTTTGCACTTGATTGATATCCAGAATTCCTTGAGATTGTAAGAATAATCTATGTTCTCTGTGTTCACAATAAGTACTATGAAAGATTATTTTTATGCTAAAACATAAATGTTGTTCTAATTTGAAAAATAAAATTATAAACTTACGTTAAATATGGTTCCAACTAAGGACAATTATTCAAAATGTACCATTGAACTTGATTTCGTTGATCTTGAGTTAGTGTGATAGATGATTGTCTTCCAAATGGTCTTGTAGGCATGTTGAATATTGACAGTGTCGATTGTTTTCTAATTCCAAGGTAATCAGGATTGCGATCAGGATGATTAAAGCGTGTTTCCATTCCACGAAGATACATTAAACAAAATTTTAGTGCCTCAGTAATAATGTATCCTTCAGCAATAGAACCTTCAGGTCGAGCTTTTTTTTCACATATTTTTTCAAATGACCTAATTCCCTGAAATTAATTATGTTTTCAATATATAGTAATAAAGAGTTGTATTAAATGATTATTTAATTTTTTAAACTTAAGTTATAAATTTTGTTACCTTTCGATTTAATACATCCATCGCATTTGTACTAGACCATGTAACTTAGCTTCTAATGGCAAGTGAACCACAAGATGAATCATCACATCAAAGAAGGCAGGAGGAAAGATACTTTCTAATTTACAAAGCGTGAACACAATACCCTTTTCCAATTCGTCTAAGTCTTTCACATATAATGTCCTCGCACATAGATTTTTTGAAGAATAACGACAAATCAACAATAGCATCCATTACTTTCTTTTTCAAATATGGCCTTAAACCAATAAGTAACAACCTTTGTAATAAAATATGACAATCATGACTTTTCAACCCAAATAATTTTCCATCTTTCATGTTAACATTCCGAGAAATATTTGCAGCATATCCATCAGGAAATTTTACAGACTTTATGAACGTACAAAATTCTTGTCGTTCCTTCGCTGATAATGTATAGCATGCTACTGGTTTGAACCATTTGTTCCCCTTCTTTTTCATGTGTAGCTGCTTATGAATATTTATATCTTGTAAATCAAGTCTTGCCTTTTCAGTATTTTTAGACTTCCCATCAATACTAAATATTGTACCAACTACACTATCACATATATTTTTCTCAATATGCATCACATCCAAATTATGTCTTAGTTTTAATTTAGGCCAATATTCTAACTCCCAAAAAATATTTTTTCGCCTCCAGTTCGTGCTATTTTCATAACATGCATCCTTCATTTGTTGCTTATCGTCCTTAATGATCTTATCATTTTTACCTGCCCTACATTTCCATACACCTTTTAATTTATCTAAGATTTCATCTCCTGTTAAAATTCTTGGAGGTGAATGCCTTTTGATTGTACCATCATACTCCATATCATTGCGCCATTGGTGGTTCGGACACAAATATCGACGATGACCCATGAAACATGTTTTTCCTCTTATTCGAAATGAAGATGTGTCATCTTCACAAACAGTAAAAGCTTTATAACCTTGAGTGTTATACCCAGATACAGTACCATATGCTGGAAAATCATGGATCGTCCACAATATTGTCGCACGCATTGTAAAATATTCTTTATCAATAATATCAAAAGTTCATACACCATTTTCCCATAGTTCCTTCAGCTCATCGATTAGAGGTTGTAAATAGACATCTATGTCTTTTCCTGGAGCACGACGTCCCAAAATTAATAATGCCATCATTAAGAATTCTCATTTCATGCATCTCCATGGCGGCATGTTATATGACATTAGTAACACCAGCCACATACTGTACGAGTTTGATAAATCACCGAATGGATTGAACTCATCTGTTGCAAATCCAAACCTTACATTTCTAGATTCTTTTGCAAAATCTGGATATTGTCTATCAAAATCCTTCCACACCTCTGCATCTGCCGGGTGTCTAAGTACACCTTCTGTATCAACACGTTCTTCCCTATGCCACCTCATATCAGATGATGTATGGCGTGACATAAAAAGTCTCTGTAGTCGTGGAGTTATAGGAAAATATTGCATCTTTTTGTGTGGGATCTTCTTGCGTTTAGTTCCTTGGAATTTGTATCGTTCATGACCACATATAGGACATCTTTCAGCATTTTTATTCTCTTTCCAAAATAAAGCACAATCACATTCACATACATGAATATTTTCGTACCCTAAACCAAGATCACGCAACATTTTCTTAGTGTCATAATAAGACCGTGGAATTTTATTGTCTTTGGGAAATGCTTTCGAAAGTAAGTCAAGCAACAAATCAAATGATTTGTTGCTCCAACCACACATCACTTTAATGTGCATTAGATTAACAATAAATGTTAAGATTGAGAATGTTGTACATCCAAAGTATATCTCCTTTTCTGCTTCTGCAAATAAGTCAGACAATGTATTCCTTTCATCATTGTGCTCATTTGAATCTCCAAGGTTCACAAAATCACTCTTCCTATGATATTGACTAGCTAAATCTTCTAATGCTGGTATCATATCGTCATTGTCTTCATCATCATCACTGTCATATGGTATGTCTTCTTCACTATTTGATTCTACTTCTTCTTGATCTTCGTTTACTTCTGTGATATCTTCCCCGTGGAACTCCCACATAACATATTTGGTATAAAATCCTTTTACGAATATACGACGCTTAATTGTCTCTAAGTCATGATAATATAAGTTCATACATGAAACACATGGACATCAAATTTATTTTCACCATTAAAATGCAAAGTTGATAATTTAATAAAACTCTTAAGTCCATCAAAATACTCCACCAATAATCTATTCTTTTGGAAAATCCAACTTTTATCCATCATTTCTCTATTATCTTTCGAATAAGTAGACGATGGATTACACTACATCGAGAAAAATAAAATACTTCATTAGACCTTGAATTGTAGTTATAGGGTATGATAGAGTTATGGTACAAAAAACATGTATTCGATGCACATATAGGGTAGGATATTAGTATAAGTGTTTCTTATCCTACTCGATTACATGCATATTTTTTTAATAATTATTTTACATATATATTTATAAATGTGTTTAATTTAAGTACCAAATAGACACATATGTGGAAGTCTTTAATTGATACATGCCATTATTTTTTTATGTTTTATTTAAAAAATTCATTCAAATATTAAAAAAATTATTTAAAATCTAATAATTTTTTTTAAATCATTAAACAAAAAATTTAAATTTTTTTTTTTAAGGAATAAATACTAAAATTATTATTCATGAAAGAAATTTAATTACAACAGTAAAATAAAAATAAAAAAACCAAAAAACTTTAGAAAATCACTATAAATTCAAATTTAAAATAATTAAATATATAGAATTCTAAGGTTCAATGATACTAAAACCAAAATAATAAGCTTAATCTCATTAAGAAAATTTTATTGTAATCAGCTGACACTAATGAGCTTAATCCTCTCAACTGCCTATAAATAGAGCTGGAGTATCACTTCTAAAAGGATATTAAATTTTAGTGCATGTAAAAATGCGACCTAATAAATCTCTAAAGAACTTAAGTTTTGCAAGTTCTTATTTCTCAATACAATTAACTCGTGCACTAGGGCTAATTAATAACTTAAATCCTGTAAATATCATGTGTTTGATTTTTTTTTATGCTTTATTGGTTTATTTATAATTGACAAAAAAATTAGTCAACAAGTATTAAATCTATCTTAATCCCAAAATGAGTGACTATTATCTCAGTTTTTGGATGCGTGAGTAGTTTCAACGAAAAAAAATATTGAATACTTAAACTAATAAAAAAATATTGGGTAATTTCGCTGCCAATTTTGCTTACAAAAACTAGAAGATTTCTTAAATTCCAACTTTAATTAAAAAAATGATCAAAAAGAAAGGAAAAATTAATAGAATGTCTCACAATAGTAAAGTTGATAAAGTTTGTACACAATATAAAATACTTTTTTAGAAAAATTAATAATAAGGAAGCTCATTCCACAATCAAAAAAATGTACCACCACATAATTAACTTTGAAATTTTACGAATTCAAACGAGGTACTTATATCAATGAAATATAAAGTGTGTTATGTTTTTAGGGAAAATAAGTAATTTTATTAAATTAATATTAAATCAGTAAGGGGCCATTTTCCTTTCTCTATGTATTTTATTTTTCTTTTTAATTTTATTTCTAAATTAAAATAAAGTTGAAGATAAAATCATTGCTAACAATATTTTAAAATTATAATACATTTTTTTTAAGCAATATTTTAAAATTTAAATAGTTTCAGTATTTTCCCTTAAAAAGTTTAATTAATATTTTAATTTAATATTATTTAGTTTGTTTGTTCTTTTCCGCAATCCCTCTCTCTCAGTCTTTTTCATGGCTTCAATAGCCAATAAATAGTTTTAGGAAAAAAGAAAAAAAAATAGTAAATGTGAAAAGAAAAGCCCCATTTCATTTTCTTCTTCATATTCCCCTATACTCACAAATCTCTAGCTCCCTCTCACTCTAATCTCTCTCTCTCTCTCTCATTTGAAATTAAACCCCAGACCCCATTATTCTTCCCCTCTCTCTCTCGTATTCCTGTCTCCCTCTCACTCCAACTCTCTCTATCTCTCTCATTCGAAGTTCACGTACCTAGTTCTAATCGAAGGAACTCGGAATCATCCAGCCTAAAGGGTAGTGATTCCAAGAAAGGTGGTGGTGGAGGTTCGCAAGATGGGAAGAGTGGGTCCATGACTGATTTGATAATGGTGAGATGAAAAGGGTACTCTCGGGTTGTCGCATTTGATGAAGGTTGCAACAGAGGTGCTTGGTAATGGCGGGTTAGGGTCAGCCTATAAGGCTGTCATATCATTTGGGTTGTCTGTGGCGTTCGACGTCAAGATGAGGCAGTTCGGTGGAGAGAGGAGAAACTGTTAGTGTCCGAGTACATTCCTAAAGGCAGCTTTTATGCACGGCAAGAGAAATCTCCACATACACACACACAAACAAAAAATCATATTCTTTCACATAATCATTAATTTATTAATATACTCGTCTAAAGATAATCCAAGGAATCGCCAGGGGATTGGGATTCCTCTATACAGAGTTCTCAAACTACGACCTCCCCCATGGAAATCTCAAGTCTAGCAATGTCCTCTTTAACCACGACCATGAACCAGTGCTCAGTGACTATGCTTTTCACCCTCTGATGAGCCCCATCAATGCAGCTTCATGATGAGCCCCAGCGACGGCTTCACACAGGTAAAGCTTGGTTTTTTTTTCTTGTTCTGTTCTTAGGTAGGCTGGATTTTGGTTTTTTTTTCAATCTAATCTGTTCTAATCATAGTGAACTAAGAAACCCATAGAAGTGTCTTCACCTTTAAGGCATACATGTTCATAGAGACTACCTAGCAGTAATAATTGAAATTTTATTATATATATTTATAAACATATATGCTCTCCACGTACAAATTTAAGAAATAAAGTTTGAATGATTTTTGTATACTATTTGACTATAATTGTGATAATGCACTGTTAGTAATATTTGCAACTTACATATTCATGATGATAGGGTGAAATAAAATTATAAATATTTAACTCATTTTGTTTTAAAGAAAATTCAATTTAGAAAAATAGATATGTCTATGATGCTTGTTATTGAGTAATTGATTTCAATAGATATTGATTTAGTAAAAAATTATAGTAGGGAGTTCAAACCTGATATTGATATTTGGTACTAGTTCCTTCTATATTTGTTGTAATTGAAGCACCAAAATCTCTCCTTCTATCTCTATATCTCAGTTGAAGCACCTGAAATAGAAAGAAATAAAGAAATTTTAAATAAACAAACATATCATATAAGATAAGTGAACTAGTTACTTGTGATTTGTATTTTTTTTCTTTGATTATAGATTTCCATCAAAGAGTGTTTGATTTGTGTGATCAAAATGTCAGAAAACACCTAATGAATCTTCAAGAAAGTATAACAACATGCATAAGAAAAAAGATATACTTTAATAATTCATGGTATATGTCTATGATCAATGTTTTTATTTCCAAGTTAATCTCAATGCATATTGTTTTAGTGAAATATGGTAGAGAGAATAAAAACCTGTTTGTCAGTACCTTCTCCTTACAGCCAGTTGAAGCACCTAAAGAATTTTTTTTAATTAAACAATCTAACCAATATAGCCATAATATTTAATCAGTATATGGCATACATACCTCAACAAAATGTTGATGAACTAGTGAAAAAAGAAGAGATATTTAGTATATATATTAATTTTCTTAGATAGTATCCTCCTTAAAAAATTCAAATTAAATTTCAAACTAGTTATTTGTAATTTTTTTAATTAATACTTTTATTTCCTATATTTGTGCTTGATTATACGTATATAGAGATATGTATATTTTATGAAATAAAAATTTGAAAATATTAAATTGTATTTTTATAATTAATTTTTATTATTTCCTACTTTACACTCTTATGAAAAATTAAAACTAAATTTACATTTTATAATTAATGGTTGTTATTTCCTAAATATGTGGTTATAGTTAAGTAAAGTATTTTTTAATTATTAAAAAACAGGATATGCATATATATATAATAGGTTAGTTTTTTGAATTATATCAAAGATATTTGTATTATTGACATACATAGGAATCAGCTTTGTTGAGTCATCAAACCACTTCACACTTATACTTCTCTCCTTCTCATTCACAGTAATACTTCAAGTATAGTTCTAGATTTTAATTCTTCTTCTTCTTCTTTTTCCCAATTGTCTTCAACTTCTTTTTCACTGAAGTGCAGGTATAGAAAATGTATAGAAAAACTTGAGCATACTGTGTAATTCATAGACAGTAAGAGAGTTCATAAAATTGTGGAGAATGAATTAGCGTGTCCAATTTTTATGAGTGTCAGTGTTGCCGTTATCTTCAAAGTTAATTTATATTTAATTTTTACAGAAAATGAAAGGGCAAGAAGACTTGGGATATGAAAATCCACATTCAGAAGCTGAGTCGATCATCAATGAGTGGACAAACCAATATAGGGTAGGTATGTTTTCTCTGTTATGATATTATGCCTTCAATCAAATCTTCTATCTATATAGAGAAATATCATCAATATAACTAATGTCATACAATGAAGAGGAAGGTGGTATGGCTTTGGGTGATGGGATCAGTGATCCTGTGTTTGTTCCAGGTGAATCATCTCCCAAGGATTGTGAGGCTGTGATGTCATTCTCCTGGAAGTACACATTGAGACAATTTCTAAATCCATCATGTTCTTTTTAATTGCCCTTTTGGTAAGCTAGTTTTGCCATTTCATATCTTGTTGCCTTCTCGTTTTTAGCAAAGGAAATAAAACTATAGTATATGCCTTTTTTTATTTCCAAAAAAAAAAATCAAAATCTGTTGTAGCAGTCAATATTCTTGAGTGGGCTTAGCAACAAAAGCTTATTTTTGGCCAAGATTCCTTACTCGAACACAAACACACCATGCAATGTCAAAACAAAAAGAAAAAATAGATGATGCTAGCTATGCATGATTTTCATATTTAATAGTTTTTATGTAGGGGCAGATGAGGAACTAAATTTATCTGAGGTATAGGTTCTAAGTGATTTGCCAATTTGTTGCTTTGTAATGAAATTTTGAAGAGGAAAATATTTGCATACTGTGTTTGATCATAGGCTTTGGTTTCCAAATCAGGTGGTCAACTAATTCCAATGGTGGTGCTTTAGAGTCTCTTGGGTATAAAGAAATTTATACAGTAGATGTTGATATTAATGCTTTGAGCTTTCATGACATTCCTAATCTTCAACACAAGCCACTAGTATTTTGTTGTCATTTTTCTCTGTCATTTCCATATTATTGTTGTTTGTATAGAATAGAGATTACAGGGTATAATAATTTCATTTAATTACTAACAGTTGTCTTTACAGAGAGCTTTTTGTCACTTATGATGATATTAAATGTACTTTGTTACATTGTATTTGTCACTTTGATGGAAATTGATCATAATGCACAGTTGATGTATGCATGTGTCTCATCATGCGCTTTTATGTTCAGAATTGCATTTTTGTAGTTTACTATCAACATTTGACATGGAAGGTGTCGCAAATAACAGGTGGTGTGTAACGACCCAAATTCGCTAATAAGGCTTAAGGGCCTTGATTAGCGTGCCAGGAGGGCATGATGGGATTTATGTGTGACTTTGATGAGTTAAATACATGATTATGATTTAAAGCATGTTATATGACTATTTGTTTATCTGAGATGCATGACTATGTATATTAGTATGCATGTAGGCCCGGATCGTGTTAGAAGGGCATAACTGTAATTTTGGCCATGTTGGGCATAACTGCATTGATATGTGATGATTGTTGAGACCACATTGTGATGTGGATGTATCTGTGAATTGTGACTCGAGGCGATCCCAGTGAGCAGGCTAGCGGAAAGTCATGACGGGAATTTATACCCGGCTCGGGGCGAGCCTGGGGGTATAAGCAGGAATTTAGAGAATAGATTGAGATTAATTTTGATGATGGGGAATACTTATTTGGTGACTTTTCAGGTATTGGGGAGCAACGGGAAATTATTAGAGACACTTGAGGATTAGCGGGAATTGGGTAAAATGACTAAAATGGCCCCACTTGGAAAAAAAAGGGCTTAGAGTTAATAAGGAGGGCATTTTGGTCATTTGGCTTTTAGAGATTTATTTATGAGGCTTTATATACTTAGTGGGATTGGTAGAGAGAGAGTGAATGGCTGTGGAAAAGAAAGAAAAGAAAAGAGTGAAAACAGAGGGTTTTCCTAATGGGGCGGTTTGTGCATTCTTGCACCATTCCTGTCCATTTTTCTTGGAGCAAAGCTCAGTGGGGAGCTAGGATAGGCTGAGCATCAAGGATCTTAAGGTTACACTTGAATATTTGGCAAGGATTAGCAAGAACACATCAACTTTTGAGGTAAGTTTTTAGAGATTTCAGTTTTAAGGGTTTTGATGGTTTGAGCTGTGTTTTAAGCTGAGTTGATGGGAATTTTAGGGAATTTCTGGGAAAGCTTTGAGGATGCACAAGCTAAGGAGGTCTAGGGTTGAATCAAGGTCGAAATTTGCATCAATGGTAAGAATTCTAAGCCTTTAACTTTGTTGTTGACTGAATTTCTGGGTTTAGGGTTGTTCATGGTGAATTTTGAGATTTGGGATGTTTGTGCTTGGGTTTTGAGATTTGGGGATGCTTGGGATGAATGGAGAGTGTTTATAAGCTTGATTTTGGGTTTGGAAAAGGTTTGGACAAGTTTGGGGTCGAAATGGTTGAAGGAAATCGCAAGAAGCGATTTTTGGGTTCTGCTGGGCTGCAACTAGCGCTACAGCGCTAGTCAGTGGGCGCTGTAGCGCTAACCCCTGTTCTGGGGGGAGTGTTTCTGCTTGTAGCGCTACAGCGCCCTCTTTAGAGCCCTGTAGCACTGCACTGTTCACAGAAGTGGATTTTTGGGTTTTTGATGAGGAATTTTGACCTAGGGTTCGGGGCTCGATTCCGCCACTTTGTTTTGGGGATCTAGGACTTCCCGGGGGCTCGGGAGTGGTCCCGAGGCTAGGTATTCGGACTTGGGGTTCGGTGTTGACTTTGACCTATGTTTGTGCCTAGGTGTGCGCTAAGGCTCGAGTGGGATCGTGCTCAAGGAGTCAGGTGATTTAAGCTATCGAATTGAAAGGTAAGAAAACTATAACACCCGTAGGATAGGGCATGGGCCCATAGTGTGATTGCGGGGCACGGCCCTATATTGCATGATGAGATGATTGCAAGGCACGGCCCTATATTTTGCATTACATGTTAGAGTGTAGACTTAAATGAATTGATATTTGTTTGAATGTTGTTTGAGTTATACTATATGTGGTTATAGTAGAATGATACAGCGCGGAGCCGAGAACGGCGAAAGGCCGAGAATGGCAGTGGGGGCCGGAAGTAACACTTAGCACATGGGATGCTTATAGTCAGGGTAGGACCCAGTGGATACATGTGAGATCCTTACGGTGAGGACCGCAACCCCAGGCTTTGGTAAGGCTTATGGGGCGGCATGGCCGTGTTTGCTTAGTCTAATGGTTGATTTGTTTATCTGTGGACTATCTGATATGATTAACTGTATATTTTGCATATGTTATGGACTGCATGAGTTTTCTTGCTGGGCTTCGGCTCACGGGTGCTCCGTGTTGCAGGTAAGGGCAAAGACTGAGTCAACCAACCATGAGTACGGAGAGCGTGAAGCGACGCGTACATGTTTGGCTTGCCCGACTGCTTTGGTTGGGGGTTTATTTGAGAAATGGCTGTAATAATCTATGATTTTTATAACTAATCAACTGTAAACTTATTTCAAGATGTAAATAGTTTTCAAACCTTATTTTGGGATCCCAGATGTTTAATACTAGAGGTTTTTAATGAAACGGCGCATTTTCAAAGATTACAGCCTTAACTTTTTATTAGTCACACTTTTGTTTTAAAAACCTCGGTTAGCGAGTTCATTGCACACTGTTTTATCTTAAAACTCACTTGGTAACGGCTCTAAGGAAGTAGGGCGTTACAACTTGGTATCAGAGCGAGCCAAGGTTTATTGGTTCTGGAGATCGACCGAACATGTACGCTCGCTGTCAGTGACAAGCTTGACTCAGGGTTGGTTGGTATGATTGATTGACATGTTTGAACATATGTTTGAATGCCCTGTTTTCCTGCTTATCTTTATGGAGCATGAGAAATGAGTTGACATATGGATGAGATACTGTTGGGGCTGGGCCCTTGACTGTTGCATGTTGGGATTAATGCGTGCTGAATAACACTATTATGCATGTGGATGAATATTGGCATAATGGTTCGCATATTGAGTTTATGTGGTTAATTGTTTAAATTGAATTCATATGTAATGTCCGTTTATTTGCTTGTATGAAGCATGTTGAGACCTGGGTATACATGGTGATGTTAAAATCTGGTAGCTAAATGTATATCATTGTGGATTTGGCCTATATATATATGCTTTGTGTGTGCATGATAACTGTGGTTATTTGGATCTAGTTGTGGTTTGGTTCAGGGTATGAACCTCAGAGTTTAGGAGTTTGGTCAGTTTTGACAGATGAACTCGTGTTGTTTGTTCCTAGAAGGGTTTTGTGGACCTAATATTGTGTTGAGAGGGGGATTCTAGATATAAGTTGGAGTTGAGATCTCCAGTTATCCCTGAAAGCAGCAGCAGAGAGTCACTAGTGTGTGGGTAAGCTGTGGAGTTTGTTAGTTGAGATGGGATAGAAGAACAACAGATTTTTCTGGGGAAATAACTGATTTCGATGTTTTAACAGTAAGGTTATCGGTGTTGGTTTACTGTGAGGTATGGACGGATAAGGGTATTATATGAAAGGCTTAAAGGGTATTATCCTCTAGTTTTGAGGAAAGTACGGGAAGACGAGGAAAGTACGGAAAGTAAAGGGTGTTATCAGTAGATGGGCAAGGTTAATTCCACCCTTGATTAAGAGGATGAGAGATCCTGATTAGAGGGCTGTGCTAAATGTTGAGGCAGGGAGATGCCTGGACATGGTACTCGGGCTGAGGTACAAGCATAATGGGTTGGAAAGAACCTAGATGATGATTTGTTAGAAGGGATTAAAGAGACATGATTTGAACTGTGGAGACTGGTGGACTTATAAGTTTGGTTTGGACTGATAGGGTAACAACAGTGTAAATCAATGGGTTTGGTGAATTTGGTGATTCATTTCAGAAATTTATACTGATGGATGTATCCGGAATTGATGGCGACCCATTTAAAGATTGAACTCTGGGATAGTCCAAGGTATTTGGGCCGCTCTGATGTAAGAATTTATCGTCTGCATGTGGATGGCGGAGAGGGCCATGTTGTTCGAGGAACTGATGGTTGATGTATAGAGCATGAGTGCTAGAGCCGCAAGGGCGGTGTTTCCTTTGATGGAGTTAGTAAAGAGAGAATTGTGATAATCAAGTTGATAGAACCCCGGATAGTTCTGTGGCTTCTGGTTCTGCCAGAAAGGGGGGAAAGGTCTGGTTGATAAGATGGTACTTTTATTGTTAGAATGCCGCAAGGAAGGATTCTCAATTTTTGAGGTAGAAGGAGCCCAGACAGTGTCTGGGCACCTAGATTGAGATTGGAAAGAAGCCTGATTGAAAAGGTAGTTATCAAGATGGTGACAGGAACCAGGGAGGTTATTTGGTAAGCACATGAGGGAGAGGATGCCACCTGAGAGGAGGTCAGGTGAGGGCATAACTTCTACATAGAATGACTCGAGATGTTAGGATGGATTTCCCATGGTGAGGGAAACGGAGAACTGGAATGCATCGATACATTCAAAGTTCGAGGCTGAGTCCTCAATGATGAGTATTTAACTGACTGGTTTATGCTTTGGGCATGTAACGAACTGGAAGAACTCGGTGTTGAGAATGTTCCGAGAGGGAGATGGATATAGAGAGGTTGCCTCAAAGGTGCTATTCGAGAGGCTGATGATAGTAATACTTATTGAGAAGAATAAGAAACTCTGGCAGATGGATTATAGAGAATACCATCTGGAGTATGTAAAGGAGACTGAGTGGGAACTGAGCTGACCAGTGGAAAATTATGTGGGTATGAAAAGAAATATTCAGGAGTACTTCAAGGTTAGACTACAGATAGGATTGGTATAAGGAATGTTGTAAAAGGTGGTTTTGGCCGACAGAAAGTCTATTGAAGCAATCGAAGGAATTTGACCCTGGAGTAGCCAGAGTGTTGTACTGCGGGGATTGTTAGCATCGTCGGGTTAGGACGAAAAGTACAATGTTGGATACAAGATGGGACGATGTCCCCAAGAGTTGATCTATGACCTGGTTATTACTAGCTGGAAACCAAGGATAGAGACATTTCGGGAAATTGTCTAGTTTGCACTGGGTAGGGTGTGAGGAGTTGGTAGCAAAGATTCTGGAATGGTTCAAGCTACAGCAGCACAGGTAAGTCCTTTAGGCAGAGAATGCATGAACGGTATGGACAAGTCCCCTTCAAGCTCACGAGCAGTGCATGTGGATTACTCCCAGACGGAAATGGTGAGCAAATGACTATGCGGAAGACGTTTGTACCCAGAAAGCGGAGTCACAGGTAAGGTTCTTCGGAGTGTTAATTTGGGTGTCGTTAGGAGTACCTAGAATAGAGCTACAAGAAGAAAGGACAGGTATGAGGAGATTTGATCTGAAGCCACAAAGAAGCTAATGATGAATATCTGAAGAATAGAAAGCATAACAGGATTGATAAGCGCATCACCTATTGCATAAGTATCTCCGGGGACAACTACATCAGAGATGAGGAGAACAGAAAAACTTGTGGTTGGACGGACTGAGTGGTGTCAAATCAGAAAGAAATTCAGAAGACAAGGTAAGAATTGATTAGTATCTGCTAATGCTGGAATATGTGTGTGTTATGGTTAAGTAAAGAGTGATTACATAAAGGGCCTGATCTATGGTAAGGACATGGAAGTGGGGGAGTGCATCACGATTTGGGCACGCCCAGGAATAATTTGACGCGAGGATGGATTGAACCTTGCAGGAGGCGACTGAATGAATCATGGTTGATATACTTGGAGCGTTAAGTCGACAGTTGTGCATGGCATAAGGTACTTGAGTGTTGGGTGTTAGTAAGAAGGTTAACGTTGAGACCCAGATGTGGTGAAAAACAGCGGACGGGCGATCAGTGTTTTTAATCCTCGATTGAAAGAGGGGAGATATAATTGGAGGCGAAACTCCTAACTGAGAGGCGTGTGCCAGTCAAGGAGTAACGCCATAGACTGTAATGGAGTGGACAAGGCAACGACTGAGATTGGCGTAATGTTAGTAGGTATGATTAGCTGGTGAGTGTCACTGAGCTATGGAATCCGAAGTGTCGGCTTTGGTCGAAGCAGGGAAGAACCCTGCTAAGGTGGTACAAGTTAGGATACCAGGGATGGATGAAGGATCTAATTAGATTTGGTTTATGAATGAGAATTCTGAATGGATATCATTCCACCTCCTAGGGTACGTCGTACCGGGAGGGTCGAATGGGTGATAGAGTCTAGTGTTTTCCTTTGGATCCTGAAGGGTTAGGTGATGTGGTGGTGCATCGTGGGGATAGACCACAATAGACCTTAAGTAAGGCGTTTGGACATGAAAAGTTTTAACTCGGTTGTTTGAGTTAATGTTGTTGGGTCAAGTGAACTGGTTTCAGGGTAAAACGTCGATGATACTGAATTGAGACCCTATAGTATTTTAAATTTTGGAATGGATTTAGAGAACGAAAAGAACAGAGTGGGAACCTGGAATTATCAGTTGATTACAAGTGGAATGCAGTCTGAAAGTTTAACAGATATCTTAAAGAATTAAGCGCTGAGTAGGCGAATACTTGAGGCATTAAGGGAAGTGTAATCCCTGATGAATTAGTCGTGGTGGCAGTTGCTGGTGTCTTGTTAATGTAATGCGACATAGGGCTTGGTAAGAGGTGAAGGATAGTGAATACTACAGTTTGGCTTTAGTTCAGAGAGAAAGCCAAAGAGGTCGTTGAAACTTCTTAAGGCAGGAGTGTCTGCCTATTTGAAAGAATAAAGATCTGGTAAATTGCTAAGTTATGAGGAAATAAAGTTCCAGGAAGAAAGAGTTGCGTCTCTGCGTAATAACAGACGAGGATCTGTAAGGTGTTCAGAGAAAGAAGGGAGAGTTTTGACTCTTAATTCAACATAAAATTCTGAAGTTTTACCAAGGGTTAGGCCAGCGGGGCCTACCAATTGATCCCACCTAGTAGAGGTGACGACTTTTGAGTATCTCTGGAATCAGGAATAAGACAATGAATTGGTCATTGTAATCTAGGCAGACCCTGAGGCTTTGGCAGGGTTGTGGTGTAAACGAGGGGCTATCGAGAGTATGGCTATTAGACAAGATCTTGTGGGGCAAGATTGTTACGCCTGAAAGAGTGTTGTTGGGAACTAAAGTAAGGCGGTGGACCTTGGAAATCATGGTCAGAGTGCGGGTTTTCTGACTGATGTGTTTGGATAAATTTCGAGGACGAAATTTTTATGAGGAGGGGATAGTTGTAACGACTCAAATTCGCTAATAAGGCTTAAGGGCCTTGATTAGCATGCCAGGAGGGCATGATGGGATTTATGTGTGACTTTGATGAGTTAAATGCATGATTATGATTTAAAGCATGTTATATGACTATTTGTTTATCTGAGATGCATGACTATGTATATTACTATGCATGTAGGCCCGGATCGTGTTAGAAGGGCATAACTGTAATTTTGGCCATGTTGGGCATAACTGCATTGATATGTGATGATTTTTGAGACCACATTGTGATGTGGATGTATCTGTGAATTGTGACTCGAGGCGATCCCACTGAGCAGGCTAGCGGAAAGTCATGACGGGAATTTATACCCGGCTCGGGGCGAGCCTGGGGGTATAAGCAGGAATTTAGAGAATAGATTGAGATTAATTTTGATGATGGGGAATACTTATTTGGTGACTTTTTAGGTATTGGGGAGCAACGGGAAATTATTAGAGACACTTGAGGATTAGCGGGAATTGGGTAAAATGACTAAAATGGCCCCACTTGGAAAAAAAAAAGGCTTAGAGTTAATAAGGAGGGAATTTTGGTCATTTGGCTTTTAGAGATTTATTTATGAGGCTTTATATACTTAGTGGGATTGGTAGAGTGGGGGTTCGGTGTTGACTTTGACCTATGTTTGTGCCTAGGTGTGCGCTAAGGCTCGAGTGGGATCGTGCTCAAGGAGTCAGGTGATCTAAGCTATCGAATTGAAAGGTAAGAAAACTATAACACCCGTAGGATAGGGCATGGCCTATAGTGTGATTGCGAGGCACGGCCCTATATTGCATGATGAGATGATTGCAGGGCACGACCCTATATTTTGCATTACATGTTAGGGTGTAGACTTAAATGAATTGATATTTGTTTGAATGTTGTTTAAGTTATACTATATGTGGTTATAGTAGAATGATACGGCGCGGAGCCGAGAACGGCGAAAGGCCGAGAATGGCAGTGGGGGCCGGAAGTAACACTTAGCACATGGGATGCTTATAGTCAGGGTAGGACCCAGTGGATACATGTGAGATCCTTACGGTGAGGACCGCAACCCCAGGCTTTGGTAAGGCTTCTGGGGCGGCATGGCCGTGTTTGCTTAGTCTAATGGTTGATTTGTTTATCTGTGGACTATCTGATATGATTAACTGTATATTTTGCATATGTTATGGACTGCATGAGTTTTCTTGCTGGGCTTCGGCTCACGGGTGCTCCGTGTTGCAGGTAAGGGCAAAGACTGAGTCAACCAACCATGAGTACGGAGAGCGTGAAGCGACGCGTACATGTTTGGCCTGCCCGACTGCTTTGGTTGGGGGTTTATTTGAGAAATGGCTGTAATAATCTATGATTTTTATAACTAATAAACTGTAAACTTATTTCAAGATGTAAATAGTTTTCAAACCTTATTTTGGGATCCCAAATGTTTAATACTAGAGGTTTTTAATGAAACGGCGCATTTTCAAAGATTACAGCCTTAACTTTTTATTAGTCACACTTTTGTTTTAAAAACCTCGGTTAGCGAGTTCATTGCACACTGTTTTGTCTTAAAACTCACTTGGTAACGGCTCTAAGGAAGTAGGGCATTACATGGTGGGCTCCTTCAATATTTGACCCGCTTAAATCTCCAATACTTTTTAAGTTCTCCGCCTGTGATTCCTCCACAAAAAGAATAATATCAAGGAGCAGGACAAACAGAAGGATGCTATTCATGGGGTGGCATGATAATATACAAGAGGTTGTACTAAGACAAGAGGAAATGAGTGGACATTTCAAATAAAGGCCAAAGGAAAAAGGAGAAGAATGTTGCAGGCTCTTGAACTGCAACATGAACTTTTAATGTAGTGTGTAGAATTGTATATTTGGTTAGCTTGTATAATGTATTAGATTTTGTATCATAAACACTTAAATTGTAATACTATCGCCCATTCATTTTATAAAATTAGTTTTGATATTTTAATAATATATTTTTTTAAATATAATAAACAAATAATTAGAAATGCTATAATAATAAAAGAACAAAAAAATTTTTAAATAATAATATATTAGATTAAAAAGCATAATTTAATTTATATTAATTTTGCTACCAAGTTTTAGTAGCAAAATTACTATATTTTTAAAGTATTTAGGCATTATTTCCTACTAGTTTAATAATTGTTTGCTACCAAAATTTGGTAGTAAAATCATTTTGTTGGATTTTAAAATTTTAATGGCAATTTTTTTTTGCTACCAATTTAAAATAAATTTGCTATGAAATTGTAGTAGCAAAAAAAATTTAGTAGTCCCAAAAAGTAATTATTTTGCTACTAGATTTAACATTTTTTGCTACTAAAAATTAGTAGCAAATAAGAACTATTGGCTACAAAAAAATTTGGTGGCAAAATACCTTTAGCGACGGAGTTTTAGCTACAAGGTTGCTACTAAAAAATTTGGTAGCTAAAAATGTATTAGCTATCAAATATAAATCATTTGCTACTAATTTTTTAGTAGCTAAAAATCTTTTTTCTTGTCACATGTGAAAAATCCAATGATTATTTTTATAAATATTTAACTAAACTTTCAGCCATAATTTAATTTACTTAAAATTCACAAGTGAACTAAATTCAATATTTTTCTTAATTAAATAAAGAAAAATCGTAACTATTAAAATAAACACTCGTGTTATATTAAAAATACCACTTTTAATATTTCCATAATTTAGGGTATTAATTTATTTTAAGATACTCACTGAATTTCTTTTATTAAAAATACAACTTCATATTTTTTACAAAAATTCTAGCAACCAATTATATCATTAAAATCACCATTTTCATTTTTTAAAACTCATATTTTCATCAAAATATAAAAAAAATCTGTAGGTAATTATTTGTGCAAAAATATCATTTTAAGTGTGAATTAAAACACCTTTTTATTCTCATAAATACAACATATCATTAGAGACATTTCTTATGCATGCATATCATTATTTCACCAAACTTATTCACTATTTATTCATAAAATCAACAAGCATAATTCATCATGAAATTCATATTTAATTGATGTTTCTGAAAACCCAATCCATAATCATCATGAAATCACTAACATATAAGTTTATAAAAAAAATTCAAGACAATCCTTTCTTTTATTCAAATTAACCTAGCATGTTCCTAACATGTATAAGTGACACAAAAATAAAAACATCACAATCATGCACCAATGCCCTAAAGGCTGAACCCCTCATTCTCGTAAACATAAAATACCAAGATCATCATATTTAGTGGATCAAAACCAAACCCTTGCATGCTTTCACATAGATATCATAACATCAATATCATCATACTCAAGATCCTAAGATCAAACAATTAATATAACAAGAGATCAACATAGTTTCATAGCCAATATAAATCCATATTCAAAATCACAAACAACCATAAACCTAAACATACCCATAACCGAAACCAATACACATAAAATAGTAAAACTTCTAACCCTTATCTTTCACCCAATCTCATCTTATACAAATAGAAACAAAACATTTTCATAGTTTAACCATAACACAATTTTCCCATGACCAATAATAATATGATGCCTAACACCAAAACCACATGAAATCATAGAGCTACACGCCTAGGCCAACCCTTCATGTGTCAAAGCCAAAATATCAATAAACCAATACAACCCAAAATCATAACAACAAAAGGGTTAGAAATCTCATTACCTCACTTGATTGTAAAAATCAAGAACACAAAAGTGACCAACCCAAAAATTATAGCCACCACTTGTTCAAGCCCTAAGTTTTTTGAAATCCACCATGAGAAAAGAAGAACACCAACAAACCACAATCCATAACTTATCAAAACTCAAGAAAGAAAAAGAAGAGAGGATTGAAAAACCACAAATACAAAAGATACATACCCTAGTATTGAATCCTTCCTTCTCTTCTTCTTCTCCTCCTTCTTTTCTTTCTTCTTCTCCTTCTCTCTCTATCACACCTCTCTCTCTCTCTCTCTTCCTCTCTCTAGCACACAGCAGCCAACATGAGCATAATGCTCTCTATTTCACTCTTTCCTTTTTATTCTAAAGTGACCCAAAATAACCCAAAGCACAAAATGGTAAGTTTCCTATTTTCTATTTATTTTTCTTCTAATTTTAATTTATTTGTTTTTATCATAATTGGTAGAAGATAAAAAATGATCACACCCTTTCCCAAAATAGTCATTGACTTCTAATTTTAATTTATTTGATTAAGAAAATAAATGGAATAAAACTCATTTCCTTTCCCACTACACATACACGTCCAAGCCTTGTTTCCTCTTCCTTTTATTTTTGTTTTCTAATAATTCCAATAAATCCAATAAAAGGCAACTTCAAAGTGTGTAGAAAATTCTACACATGTGCACCATGCTACCATACACTTGCACACACTAAATTGCTAGGGGTGCATCACTACCTACCACGCACCTTAGTGCATTCAATCAAAACTCAAATAATCACATTTTAAAATAAAATAAATAAATATCATTTAACAAATAATTTCACAAAAAATCTACCAAACAATTCTAAGAATTATTTTAAACTAAACAAACATTTAAATAAAATAATGCACAACACTTAACAATTAAATAAAATAAAAAACAAAAATTTTAATAACTAAATTTTTTTTTTGGTGCACTACAATAGTAAGGTCACCCAACATGACGACATTGATCCACGGATAGGCGAAGACAGGTCAGAGCTCAAAGCCATAGAAGAGCTTGAGGAAGAGAACATTGACCCCAAAGAAGCTTCAAGAGTCGTAAAGATTGGAAAGAATCTTGAAGACAAAAGAAAGAAGGAGCTAGTCGATTTTCTACAAAAGAACCTGGATGTTTTCGCCTAGTCGCATGAGGATATGGTAGGAATCAGTCCGGATATAGTTATGCACACATTAAATTTGGACAACAACGTGTCTGCAAAATCCCAAAAACGGTGACTTTTGGGAACGGTCCGAGCTGAAGCACTAGAGGAAGAGGTAGTTCAGTTACTAAAATGTGGGCTTATCCGGGAGGCAAAATATTCGATCTGGGTTGCCAATCCCGTGCTGGTCCTGAAGCCAAACAGGAAGTGGAGAACCTGTATCGACTTCTCCGACCTAAACAAAGCTTGTCACAAGGACTGTTTCCCACTGCCAAGGATTGACCAGTCGGTAGATGCCACGGCAGGTCATGAGCTCATGTCTTTCATGGACGCGTACTTTGGATATAACCAGATCGCGATGAACCCTACAGACCAAGAGCATCTAGTTTCATGATCGAACATAACATATATTGTTAAAAAGTTATACCATTCAGATTGAAAAATGTCGGGGCTACATACCAACGCTTGGTCAACAAAATGTTTGCTAACTAGATCAGGAAAAACATGGAGGTGTATGTCGACAACATGCTTGTCAAGTCAAAGACTACTAGTAACCATGTATCTGACTTGGAAGAATGTTTTGGGATAATAAAGAGATATGACATGAAGCTGAATCCCAAGAAAGGCACTTTCGGAGTGGCCTCTGGAAAATTTCTGGGATTCATAGTCAACATAAGGGGAATAGAGGCGGATCCCGAAAAAATCAGATCGCTATCAAAAATGCATTCACCCAAGTCGTGTAAAGCAGTTCAAAGCCTAACTGGAAGGGTGGCAGCTTTAAATCACTTCATTTCGAAATCCATTGACAAGTGTCGGCCATTATACAACCTGCTCAGAGGAAAAAAGAATTTGAATGGCCCGAAGAGTGTGAACAGGCACTCCACGATCTAAAAACGCACCTGGCAGAGCCCCCAGTATTATCCAAACCAACATCTAGAAAGCCTATGTTTCTTTATTTGGCCGTGACAGAGAATGCAGTCAGTGCCGTGTTAGTTCGAGAAGAAGACCATGTTCAGAAACGAGTGTATTATGTAAGCAAGAGGCTTATCGGAGTTGGATCACGGTACCCATTGATAGAGAAGCTGGCATTCTGTTTGATTTTGGCTTCCAGAAAGCTCCGACCATATTTCCAGTCCCATTCTATAACCGTCTTAACCGACCAACCTTTAAGGCAGGTATTGCAAATACCTGAAACATCGAGACATCTCTTAAAATGGGCCATCGAACTTAGCTAGTTCAACATATGATACATGCCACGAACTTCAATCAAGAGTCAAGCCCTTGCTGATTTTATGGCTAAATGCACCGATTTTTAGGACGAGCTCATGAGGGAGCCGGTACAGGAATTATGGAAAATCTTCATTGATGGATCGTCAAACGAGAATGGATCAGGAGCTGGAATAATCTTAATCTCGCCAGAGGGACATCGATTCCATACAACTCTAAGATTCGGATTTGAGGCGTCCAACAACAAACCAGAATATGAGGCCTTACTAGCAGGGCTGAAGGTGGCAAGAGAGCTAAAGGCGAAAGCCATCCAATGTTATAGTGATTCCCAACTTGTGGTAAATCAGGTATTGGAAGAGTATCAAGCTCGAGGCATCAAGATGGCGGCCTACCTGGCCAAGGTAAAATGGGATCTATCTGAATTTGAGTTTAGCTCTATTAAACAGATATCCTGCGAGTAGAACTCTAAAGTTGACGCTTTGGCATGACTTGCTACCATAAAAGAGGCTGAAACATTAAATGTAGTACCAGTGGAGTTCCTGGAGAGCCCAAGTGTACTAGGAGAAGCAATGGAGGTCAGAATGATTGACATAAGACCGACCTGGATGACTCCTACAATGGAATATCTTGTGACTGGAAAGTTACCTGATCACAGAAAAGACGCGAGAAATATACTTTATCAAGCTCTGGGGTATGTAATAGTTGATGGAATCTTGTATCGACGAGGTCATTCGTTACCCCTCCTACGATGTGTCCTGCCCGAGGAAGACAAAACTATTTTGCAAGAAATACACAAAGGTTTTTGTGGAGATCATGCTGGAGGCAAAACCTGGTGCTGAAGGTACTGAGACAAGGCTATTTTTGGACCACTTTAACGAAAGATTCGATCTCGTATGTTCAGAAGTGTGACAAATGCCAGTGTTTCACCATAGTTGCCCAAGCTGCTCTAGTCGAGCTAACAATGATTTCATCCCCGTGGCCATTTGCAGCATAGGGGATTGACCTGATAGGCTCCCTACCTGTGGGAAAAGGAGGAGTTCGATATGCGATGGTGGCAATCAATTACTTCACAAAGTGGGTAGAAGCTGAACCTCTGGCAGACATCACCTCAAAGAGAGTCCTGGATTTCGTGATAAAGAATATCATCTATCGATTTGGGCTTCCTAAGAAGATTGCGTCAGACAACGGGATGTAGTTCGACAGTGATCTCTTCACAAACTTTTGTGAAAGATACGGCATAACGAAGAGTTTTTCGTCGGTAGCATACCCATAAGCCAATGTCCAATTCGAGGCTGTAAATAAGACCCTCAAGGCGAGCTTGAAGAAAAGGTTGGATGAAGCCAAAGGATTATGGCCCAAGAAGCTCCCGCAAGTACTTTGGGCCTACCGAACTTCTCACCGGACCTCCACGGGGCATACTCCTTTCTCCCTAACCTTCGGAAGCGAGGCCATGCTTCCAATTGAAGCAATGGTGGCTACTCATAGGCAGATGACATTTGATCAAGAACATAATAACGAGATACTTAGCGCATCCCTTGATCTGATTGAAGAAAAATGAGAGGAATCGCAATTACAGCTCGCCCATTATCAACAAAAGATCACGTGCTATTTCAATTCAAAAGTTAAGGGATGTAGACTCGGATTGGGCGATTTGGTTCTCCGAAGGGTCTTTTTGGCGAATAAAGACCCCAATGATGGTGTGTTGGGCCCGAATTGGGAAGGACCATACCAGATCGTAGAAGTCTTACGTGAAGGAACTTTTAAGATAGCCCGACTAAATGGAGAAGTAGTCCCATGGACATGGAATGCTCTTCATTTAAAAAAGTATTATCAATAATATTACCATCAATGTAAGGCTTATTTATAAAAGCCATTTCAAATAAATGACAGATCGAATATTGAATAATCATTTCTTAGTTTTAGTATTGCAAGCTCGTGTTCTCACATTGTAAAAGCAACCAGGAAAGTTTATACATTCTGGATACTTGGGGGGCACATAACTGAGGTGAGATTTTGAGAAAATTACGCCTACTTGGATAAGATTAAAGACTTGGAAGCTTGGAGAAATTGATTATTCAATGACTTTTTAAAGCCTGAGTTTTCAATAAACTTAGCTCGAACTAAGCTTTAATTTGTCAAAAACCTTGGATATAACTAGGTCTGAAGCTTAGAAGCTTGGAGAAATTGATTATTCAATGACTTTTTAAAGTTCGAGTTTTCAATAAACCTAGCATGAACTAAACTTAAAAAAAAAATTAAACCTTGGATATAACCAGATTCGAGGCCTGATTCTTAACAGGTATAATGCTATTAAGCTTATTAAAAACCCTGGATATAACCAGATCTGAGGCCTGATTCTTAATAGGTATGATGCTATTAAGCTTATTAACAACCCTGGATATAACCAGGTCTGAGGCTTGATTCTTAACAGGTATGATGCAAATAAGCGAGCAAATTCTTGGATACAACTAAGATTGATAAAATCTATCTCGATCTAAATTCAATCCTTAAGATTTTGAATGTATAAGATTCTAAGTATTCATAAATATGAGAAAATAATAAATGAAAGACAAATAGATCACAAATCATATGTATATTCAAATAAGAAAAAATATCGTCACATCGAAGAGAAAAAACCTCGAGCTAAGCCCGAAGGCAATTGTTTTAATCCCAAGGGATTGTTAGAAAATATATGATAATGATTACAAAAGAAAATCTTGAATAAAGTCATTGGGCTCCGTCAGCTCACCCTGCTGAAGTAACCTCCTCACCTTCTCCCTCAACTGGTCCGAAAGCCTCGCCAGTCTCCAAGGGTTCTTGCGAGAACTGAATCTTGAATTTAGCAAGATACGGGTCCCACAGCTCAGGCTCCATGAAGGAGAAGTTCCCATCCTAGTTGAAAGCCCAGCAATGGTAAAGCATCTCTTCCATTGTTGACGAAGACAGTGCCGCTTCCTCCTTGGCTTTAAACTCGACCTCGATTAGCTTTGCTTTTAGTTCATCATTCTTAGCCTGAAGCTGCCAGCACGACGACTAGCCTCCATGACCTGAGCCTGAGAGGCGGACAACGCGGTCTTCGCAGATTGCTTGCCCTCTTGAGAAGAAATTAGAGCAACCTTGGCAGTGTGCTCATTCTCTTGAGCAACACTTAGGGCAGCTCTGGCAGCATTTAAGTCAACTCCAAGCTCTTCGTTCCTGGCCTTGACACGAGCTATTCTTTGATATTGAGCCAAGACAGACTGCAAAATAACAAAGCAAGTGAATAAAAAATAACAAACATAATAGAGAAAGGTTAGCAGTGGGAAAAGGACTCATAGTGAGGTTCATCCCCATAGAAGATTTGAGGACATCTTCCGCGCTGAGCTTTTCTATGGTCTTCAAATCCCTAACATTGGCCTTGTACATGTGGCCCACCATGTGACTTGTCATCTCATATACGATACCTCGAAAGGCCTTGGGAATCTTGTCCAGATCGTGTGGCTCGATCGGTATCCAGACAAGAGGAATATCACTTTGGACAGGGGGTTCGGTTTGAATCACTTGGGGGTGTGAGGGAGGCATATGTAGAGGAGGGGGAGGAGGAATTTGCAGGACAGTGATAGTTGTTACTAGAGCTGGCTCCCGAGCAGTGCTCGCACCTTTACCCTTAGGGGGGATTTTGTGGTACCCCCCATTTTAGGGGTGGCCTTCTTTGCCACCTTGGGCCTTTTTACTACGGGAACAATTCCAGAACCCCCAGCCTTGAAGGCATTCCTTAAATCGGGAGTTCCGAACGATTCCATCTCTTCACCTGAAAAAAGAGTGAACAGATGATTTAATTCATAGGAGTAGTGCTTCAAAGGTATTATATATATAAAAAAAAGAGCAAGGATCCTACCCTCCAGGCTAGGGGAGGAATCCATTACGATCAGCTTGGGTGAATGGACTGGGCTAGGCACGACCTCCAACTCTGGGATTAACGGAGGGGAATGGGAATCTAAGGTTATGATCTCTTGGACCCTAGGGGGTTCAGGTCCCTCTTCGGGGCTGGATTCATCTGCGTATTGCCTGAACCCAGGAGCAAATGCACCCTGGAGCAGAGAAGGCCAGGTCCTACGGTTTGTTCCATATTCTTCGAAGATGGAGGATCTAAAGTTTAAGGTGGTATCAACTACAACGGTGCCTTTGGGATAGCTATGATAATAGCGTACCACCAAATGATCCACACATTGGAGGATGGTTACGTTTAGATCTGGATCGGTAGGATGTCGGCTAACGAGCTGGTTAGGGTTAAAACAAATTAACTTAAAGCTGGCAGCATCCCAATCTAATTCTCTAAAAAGGTATGGGTTACCTTGGCTAGAAGGGCCGGCTACTTCCCTAGACGTAGCTCGCTCAGGATCGAGCCCTTGATTGGCTTCGAGAGCTCGTCTTTTTCCCACAAGTGGCGCCACGCCTTCTTCCTCTTCAGTGCCTCAGTGGCTGGAAAGTCCTCTTGAGAAGAGGGGAGCTCGAGGATAACAGGGAGTGGAGCTCGGGTCCTCAGAGCTAATGTCTGACCCTCGCTGATAAATTTGCATGCTAACATGGTGGAATCATTCACGACCTGGCAATAATCTTTTTCCCCGGGAGGGAGACTAGACAAAGTCTCGTACCGACCCCCGAGGGTCATATATTTGTCTGTCCTTGCGAATATAACTGCATGAGGAACAAACTCAGTCACGACATATATAAAAAAAATTACAATGAAAGTGATACCTCTACAAACTAGAGTTATTTTACCATATTTTATATGCTAATTGTTGATTAGTTCTTGAGTTTTTAATTGGTTTGTTAATTTTTTTTACGTAGTTTTGAATTTATTGGGTTTATTTTGATTTTATATATTTTTGTGTGTTTTTATTGTTATTTTGTTGTAAAATGTTGTAGTTAATTATTGGAATTATTATTGTTTAATTTGAGGTAAAAAAATGTTGTATTATTGAACATAAATGTTAAATATAAATTAAGTTATAATTAATATTTTCAAAGAATTAACTTGATTTATTTTATAGTTGAAAATATTTTATTATGATATAATTTATGTTTATTTTGTAGAGAATTTGTTGCATTTTTACTCTTGAAAAGAAAGAAAAATGAAGGAATAGGTGGCATTTTCAAGGAAAAGAAAAGAAAAAAGTGGCATTTTTCCCTAGGCCCAAGGAGGCCTGCCCAGCCAGTCGGCCCACGCCAAGATCCGGCCCACCATTTAGCCTCCCAGCCAGCTCCAAGCATCCCAGCCACTTGGGCCTAGCCGAGGCAGCCTCCAAGCCCGGCCGAAATAACGACCAGCAGCCTTCCTCCAACTGCACCACTAGGCCCGCGCCTCAGCCCCACACGGTCCAGACAGAGCCCCAGCCAGCTGCCTCCCCTGCCTGGCCGAACCACCCAACAAGCAACCCCTGCCATTTTCTCTCCTTGAGCCCAACATAGCTCATTTGTCCCCTTGTCCCTTTGTCCAAAAATGCCAACTTTTTACCCAATTTTTCCACATATTTCACCACAAACATCATCATTACACCCTATAATTTACATCTACATGCCATATTTACTTTGTTTAATTAATTTAATAAATTTAATTAATTTAAGTTGATTATTTAAATGCTCTCATTTTGGCTATAAATATGGAATTTCAAGACCATTTTGGAGTGCTTAATTTTTTGTTACCTTCTTCTTTCTACTATTCTCTCTCTACCATTCTCTCTTCACCATTCTCTCTTCCATTTTGGTGTTTTTTGAAGAGCATTTTCAAGAATGTATTTTATTTATTTTGTAATTTCTATTCTGGTTATGTGCTTCTAATCTTTTTCATAAGATTATTAAGATCACGATGATGCAACTTGTAACTAGATAATATTTATATTGTATGTTGATTTCCCTTGTAATGCAACAAAGTTTATGGATTTTTCTTCTTCATATTTGTCTTTCATCTTTAATATCTCATATTTTAGATTGTTAGATACTATGCACTTTGTTCTTCATTTTGCAAAACATAATATTCTTTGTGTAATATGTGTCATTAAATTGTACACATCCAATGCTTAGAACAAAAATATTATGTTTTGCCTTATAAATAATATTATTTGATTTTTTGTTGTTTCACTAGGTTTATTCACATTAAATACTTTGACATTATACTTTTTGAAAAGTGAAGAAAAATCCTATCTTTTTAGAGGTAATTGGTGCTTAAAATTATAAATATGTTGACCCTTGTTTTGGTCAACTGACACGGAGTCAAATGCTTGATGTGATAGAAGGTATTGAAATAGATCTAATGGAAAGAACAATAAACGACACAACGAATTATAGTGGTTCGGCCCCACGAATTGGTAATGACCTACGTCCACTTAAGCTATTATTGATATTGATTCTCAAAGGAGTGATAAAAGAACTAGGGTTCTTCAAGTTTCACAAGCCTTAGAAGGATGAATAATACAATTGAAAGATAATAGCTATAATTCTCTTGTAAAGCAGAAACTTAGACCAGCCAAAAGGTCAAAAGGCCCTCCCTTGAGCTATTTCTTCTCTATTTATAGGCTTAAGGAGGATTACATAAATTTGTTACAGATATTCTTTCCTAAATAATCGGACACTCAAGAATTATGGGAGATAATCTCGGATATGATTACAATCGCATAAGATCTTCTCAGAATATACGGAGTATACGACCAAGCTGGTCGTATATAAAATCCAAATGTTATGCCAGGGGAACCTCCCTGGTCGATAGTCGAACAGAACCTTTGCCAGGTGTCAGCCACGTGTTAAAAATGTCTGCCACGTCATCCACGCCTATTCTTTTGATAACATTTTCTCCCCAAGTTTATTTATTGCGACCAGCAATAAGTAAACTTAGGAAAACAACCTTTCATATGCCCCACGAAATATGTCAGAGTCCTCGTGCGTTTTTGAAAACCGTGACCTAATCACGTCTAATCAAGCCTTTTCAGTTTTCAAGAAACCTCTCCGGCGGCTGTTACACTCCCCTATGCTTCGAAAAAGGGAATTCATGATTACTACTTTTTGTCACACTTCGGCTTCTATAAGTAACCCCCTCATTCACCTTTTAATCTTTTACTTGCCATTTCCTGCCAAGAACTCTCAAGAACTCCATCCCAGAGCTCAGAACTTCGAAGATCTCCCGTCATTTTGCTTAAGGGTTCTTTGTTTGCAAGCCCAAAGTCGTCCCATTTCAGAATCTTCAACCTTCATCCAGGTAAACTTCTTCGTCTTTTAAACTTTCTGAGATGCCATGCATACTTCTTTTGAGTTCTGAAACTTTTTGCATTCTTGAGTAGAAATTTGTGAGGATTCTGTATATGTCGTTGATGCTTGATAGGGTAGTGTACTTTTTCTCTATATAAGTTAGGAATCAGTTTGATAGTCAGGATCATAGGTCTAGGGCATAAAATCGACGTAAAAATTCGATTTTTAGGCTAGTTGAAAAACTGGGTTTTTCCCGCCCTTTTGGAGTTGAAAAAGCTTCTTTTCAGAAAACTCTTTACTTTCACTTTTTGATCCATTTTTCAAACTGCTAGCATAAAACTTAATGTTTCGGTTAGAATGCTGCTGGTCGATAGACGCGAGCAACGTTATTCCAACTTTCAACATAAGCTCCCAGATTGTGTGTCTTATCTCCTCCTTTGTCTGTTTGCAGTTCATATGCAAGACCCGTGGGGAGGAGAAAGACCCATCGATGACGATATCTTAGTTTAACTGCTTGAAGATGAAGAACACCCTTCGACCTTGATATCAGATATTCCTTTTTCTCGCGTTAACCTAAACACTTCCCCAGTTTTGACTCAAAATATGGCTCATACCAAAACCAAAGCTCAAAAAAGAAAAACTCCAAACACTTCTCATCAGCCTACTATTGATGCTCCCTCAACCATTGGTCGAGATGAAAATTCCCCTGATCCAAATGTGCAAAGGCATGCCCGCCCTCGACACGGTACTCAGCCGGACGTCAAGTGGCATGTAGTCTTTGAAAGTAGGGTGACGATCAGAATGATCGCCAACTACTTAAACAAATACAATCTGACAGGGGTGACCTTAGTCAAACCTAACCCATACCAAAGGGCTAATCTGCCTTGAGGTGCCTACAGCGCCTGGTTGCGGTTTCATGTTGAGGTAGGAGCCACTTTGCCTCTTCATGCATTCTTTCAGGGGGTGGCCAATTATTTTGGAGTTGCCCCCTTCCAAATTACCCCAAACAGATATAGAATGCTCGCTGCACTCTATATCCTGTATAGCCAGAAAAATGGCCTTTGCCAACGCCACATGAGGTTAACTACCTGTTCGACCTCAAGTCTAACCCCAACCAAGAAGGCACGGGGTTCTTCTATTTTTTGTCATCAGGAAACCGGGCACACTTTCCTAACTGATACAACCCACATCTCGAACGTGGGGAGGTACCACCAGGAGTACTTCCTTACGCCTGACCTGGTCGTGGACAATCTGGCCTTCGCTCGTGGAGGTAAAACTTTCTTATCACTAGCTGAATTCTTCTCTTGGTATTTTCCTCCGCAATATCTTAAACTCTTGATGTATTCTAGGCCCGTGGCTGTGACTAAACCCAACTCTGGGAATGGTGTCGAGGGCAGCACTCTTAGCTGGCATGCCAGATGCTAAAAAGAGTGTCAAGACTCTGGTTACTGAGGCTAACCTTAGGTTGGCCGGCCTTTGGGCCACCCAATCAGAGACGAGGGGGTCTTCAACAGGGAGTGCTCACGCCGAAGGGGAACCCGAGCAGCAACCTCAGGCGTCTCCTCCGCAGAGGAGACCAACTGGGGTTACAATCAGGGAACCTGCTAGCACGCCTCGAGCAGAGAGGCCCTCAGCTCCCAACGGAAAAGGAAAGAAGAAGGCTTCCGAGCCTACCGAACTCTCTAATGACTCGTCAGATGATAATGGTATAGTAATTTCTCTTTTAAACAATTTGCCAATTCCCTGTCATTTGTTCAACGAGGATGGAAACTTTAAGAATGCCCCAATCTTAAATTCAGATTTCTTCCAGGCAGTAAGTAGTTCAGTAAATAATGTAGCGACCAATAGTTGTAGCGCGGGTACTTTACTTGTAATCTTTTCTCTTTCATTTTTTGGCCCTGTGTGACCATCTTCTCTTACTGCTCGCGTTGTTTCCTTTGTGCAGATATGGACTCTGAGGACGTGTTCAAGCACTACAGGGATATTGCCACCTCTTCTGGCCAGAAGAAGAGCAGCAAGAGGGCTCGGGGGGAAAGTAGTAAAACTGCCCCGAAGAAGGCCCGAACTGACAACCCTTCGGCTACCACCCGTTCGACGGAGAACTCACCACCTCCATCACCTCTCGAGCAGCCGGCCTCAACTCCTTCGGTCGGCCAAGCTTCCAATCCTGCCACACCCACCGACCAGCAGCCTTCTCCTAAGGCTCCTAGCAGCCATACATTGCGCACTCCACCCAAAGGCTCCCTACCCAGCCTCATGGTCAGCTCTACTAAGGAGAGAATATACAAACTCTCCAAGCATAGATGCAGTCAGGCAGCCATTACTGAAACTACCTCTATGGAGGCTGATCAAGTTCTCAATAGAGGGCTGAACGAGATAGTTAGCGTAAGTCAACTCCTGATGAGTTAACATTTATTTTCGATTCCCTGCCTTTACTTTATCTTTTTCTATCTGACTTTAGGGACTACTGACCATAACCGCTGGCTGGCGCCGTGCTGGGGAAAATGTGTCTCGGGGCAGGAACTTCGATGCCCAGGCTTTCCGAGGCCAAGAAAGCACTCAAAGCTACAAACAACAAGCTTACCAAAAAGAATGGCCAGTTGCTTGCGGAGAAGACAAAGTTGTCTAAGCAGAACGAAGAACTGCTCGAGCAAAAAGCTACTATGACCGAGGAGCTGCTGGAAACCTGGAACGCCCTGAAGAAAGTCAACGAGGCCAGGGAAAAATTGAGGGAAAGCGCCACACTTAACTATCAACAGGCTGTTCAGCTCGAGCTTAATCTGATCGCAAGCAGGCAGGAGGCAGAGGAACTCGGAAAACGAGTGACAGAGCTTAAGGAAGCTGGAGCTAAGAACTTGGAGAAGTACAAGGAAGCCACTCATCTTTGCTTCTGCAAATTCTGAAAGCACAACTGGGAGGCTAACTTCAACTATCTATCCGAAGGCTTGAGGAGGACTTTAATGATGTAGTGTGCCCTTCGCCTGGAAGAAGAAGAGAGGGCTGAAGTGCCTACCTGCCCAGAGATTTTCGTGGCAGCAGGGATAGATGGAGCAGAGACTAAAGCTGGCACAGCCGTCGACCAAGACATTTCTCAAGACCCTTCAACTCCTTAATTCTTTTTTTTTTTTGTTATCTCAACTACACAACCCATGGGTCATGATGTAAAGACAATAAAAGCACCAGAATGTTGACCCTTGTTTTGGTCAACTGACACGGAGTCAAATGCTTGATGTGATAGAAGGTATTGAAATAGATCTAATGGAAAGAACAATAAACAACACAATGAATTATAGTGGTTCGGCCCCACGAATTGGTAATGACCTACGTCCACTTAAGCTATTATTGATATTGATTCTTAAAGGAGTGATCAAAGAACTAAGGTTCTTCGAGTTTCACAAGCCTTAGAAGGATAAATAATACAATCGAAAGATAATAGCTATAATTCTCTTGTAAAGCACAAACTCAGATCAGCCAAAAGGTCAAAAGTCCATCCCTTGAGCTATTTCTTCTCTATTTATAGGCTCAAGGAGGATTACATAAATTTGTTACAGATATTCTTTCCTAAATAATCGGATACTCAGGAATTATGGGAGATAATGATTACAATCGCATAAGATCTTCTCAAAATATACGGAGTATACGACCAAGCTGGTCGTATATAAAATCCAAATGTTATGCTAGGGGAACCTCCCTAGTTGATAGTCGAACAGAAGCTTTGCCAGGTATCGGCCACGTGTTAAAAATGTCTGCCACGTCATCCACGCCTATTCTTTGGATAACAAAATCTATTTGAAAAATGATAGTTTGACTTATTTTAACTATCACTAAAACTTTAGAATCAATATACTAATAAGTATTATTAAACTTACATTTTGTGGATTCTAGTATCTTAATAATCTTTCCTTTTAACACTTATTTTCAAATCATTATTGGTTTATTTTTATTCTCTTAAATAGCTTTATTTTAAATCTTTTATTTTATGTTCATGATATTAAATCTCATCAATCTTTAGAGCTAGGTTAGAATTTATTAATTTTGGTTTAAAATAGTTTTCTTTTTTATTTTAGACAACTTATTTGGGTTTGATCTCGTGCTTACACGAACACTATATCTCATATACGATTCGTGCGCTTGCAAGTTATAAATTTTAAAACATACCCATTTTGGGTCCATCAGAAAGGAATAAAAATTCACGTGCTGAGTTCACAAAGATAGAAGACTTACGAGGATGGTTGAAGTACCGATGTTCACAATTCTTGAACCCATTCGACATAAAGAATAAATCTTTATAGTTATTTGGGTGGCTGGGAAGCTCGATGACGGAGCTGGAGTTAAGGAATCTGGTGAGGTAATAAAACCCATCACCTCGTTCTTTCTGGTCAGGACTCACTTTGAGGCAGAAGAAATATAAAATGTTTGCTAGAGCGGGGACCTCCCACTCATGCCTCAGAAACAGATATATTAGTCCCGCCAAAAGTTTGTAAGAATTTGGGGGGAGCTGGAAGGGAGCCAATTTGACATAGTTCAAAAAATCTATGAAGTACTGGTCCAATGGGAGGAAAGCACCAGCCTTCAGGTGCTCGTCACTCCAAGCCCCATAGTCGTCTTGGAAGGTGGCATAACTCTATTCTCCTTCAAATGCAGGTCAAGCGAGGAGACCGTCAACTCCCATCTCGATATTATGACTCATCAGGATTTTGTTCACCTTCCCCTGAGTTGTTATCTTTGAGACTATATGCTCAGCCTCAAAAAAAAATGTTGGGGTCGACGATGACTTCTCTCTCCACCACAGGACCAAAATATGGGATAGGAGATTCAGAGGAGATCTGCTTGCCTTTATCTTTGTTTTGGGTAGATAAGCTCGCAGCATTCTTCTTAGGAGGTGCAATAATTCAGATCGCCTGACGACAAAGTGGCCTAGTTAGTAGGCGAACTAAGATAGTCTATAACTATGGTCGTGGAGATATGGAGGACAAAAAGGACTACTTTCAAAGTTTGAAAGTTTATACGAGCTAAACTTTATCCTAGTCTCAACGCGCGGTCTCACACGATATCCTAGGCCACGTGCTTCAGTTTCTTGAAATCCCTAGATACTTCAGGATTTGCGTGTCAGAACTATCAGACCCACTACCTTCCTTTGGGAGGCAGTTCAATGCAAAACCACCTAAGGAATTGTAACCCTTAAGCTACCTAGGTTTAAACCTAAAACCCCTTCGGTTTTGATACCCCGAACAAGTATTTTTCAAACTGATTTGCCATTTAGGGTTCTCCCAGATTAGTCCAAAAAATTGCCCTGATTTATGAGTGTCATATTTCTAATTAGTTTGGGTTCATTCATGAAGCCTAAACCAAAACCCATTTCGTATTGGCACTTAAAAATAGCCTAACGATACTGAACAACGAACATTTTTGAAGTAAAAAAAAAAAAGAAGAAAAAATCTCTCATTGGAAAATGAAGAATAAAAAAAATTTCAAATCAAGGGATGAAATACTTACAGAAAATACGTTTGATTTAGAGGAAATGTAGGTATGACCACTGGAAGCTCCTTGAAAGCTTATGAAGTTCTACAAGATGATGAAAATTTATGGGGATTCTGGAGAAGAAAAAGGGAAACTTGAGTGTTAGAAAAGGGAAAAAATTTTAATGTGAAGGTGGTGAGGTCTCAGAACTCATCACCATATTTATACGTAAACCACAAAAATCAATCTGAGCCATCCAATTAGGTTAGTTTGGGATCCAAGGGTCAAGGTTAAATAGACCACATGGTGGCAAAAAGTTGACAGGACAATTGTTTCAGTCCTCAAAACCCGAACGAATGCCAATTGCACGAAGCCGCATATCCAATACTCGAGTAGCGGGCATGCACGATTTTATATGGCAAAAGTCTAAAAGCCCCTACTGTGTATGTCAGAAAGTGATGACATCAAGCACGAGCAGGAGCTTGGGGGGCAAATGTTGTACCCTAAACTTAGCACGAGTTCACATGCCCAGCTCGGGTACAGTTGGCGGTTGAATATGTGGAAAGATAACCAAGTAAAATATAGTTATCAACCATATGAACAGCTTGAGATTCATAATGGTTAGACCCAATATTAGGTGTCTTGGATTTACAACGAGCTCGGGGTAAGATAGTTGTCAAGCACGAGCTCGGGTGAGACATTCAACTCATGAGGACCTAGATATACCGCATACGGAAGGATCCCAAGAGACTCGGGAATTCTTTATACACTCATTAATGACCAACCTGTATCATATTTATATCATTTATTACCCGAGATAGTAGGAGCGTGTTTATTCTGTTACCAAATCATATCCCAATGTAAATGGGAATAATCTGTATTAATTATATACCATATATAATTACACGGTTTATTTACACGGTTACTCAAACTTGTCCATGGAATTCCCCTATAAATTCTGGGAATATTGGACAGGGAAGGGGACCATATTCTGATATACCGAAACTCTGCCAAAATAGAGAGAGAAACATTAATAATATTGACTCGTGGACTAGGTGGATTTTAATCACTAAACCACGTAAACATTTTGTGCTTTTGAGTGGGTTCTTGTTATTTTTCATTGCGGTTTACTATCAAGCACTAATCTACCCATTTTATTTTGTAATATACTGTTGGTGAAAAACTGCGTCAACATTGTGATAATAATACCTACATATTCTATATGATAGAAAATAAGGAAAGAAGAGTTTTTTACATCAGAGAAAAACTGATCATCAAACATTTCTCTCTAGCCTATAATCAAAAGTATCATGTTATGACCCTCAAATCACACAAGACCAAATCATGCAGAAATACTGAAAATCCATATAATTTTTTTTTTAAAAGATCGTGTGCGCACACTTTTAGTTTAGCAAACGAAATTACAACTACTCTTTTACAGAGTTAAAGAAAAACAAGTGTCATAAATGAAATAACAAGCTCCCATCGTTTCTTTTCAAAATGGTGCTCCATTAGAAACATCCCCAGGTCGGGCCACATGTACATATCCATAAGCAGACTCCGGCGCTCACTGCTACACTTTGCTTTTGCACTTACCTACAACATGAAACAACTAGGTAAGCAAAAACGCTTAGTAAGAATAGCCTTGCACACAAATATACTAAACCCAGTAATGGGTTTCCCTAAGGTAGTTATCACTACTGATCATTAGGGTATTGGATAAATCCCAACCCTATCATACAATTCTCAATAGTAGTCCTAACAGAAAAATTAAGCACATTGGTTGTGCCCAACAACCAATGTTCATACATATCAAAACCACCTGCATTTAGAAAATCACAGACATTCAAGATATAGAACAATATCTGAAATAAATACTCTGGTTGTTTCTAACAACCAAGTTCACACATAGCACAATAACCTGCACTCAAAAAATTCCCAGAACATACAATATATCACTCATATCGTAATATCTTGCACTCAGAAGATTCTCAAAATATTCAAATATATTTAACACACATCATTACTGAGCAATTAATTATCAGCAAGGGATACGGACCTCAACCCGGTTCCATCGTTAATGTCTTGGCTCCCACCCAGACTTTATTACCATTGTCCTGGCTCCAACCCGGACTATATACTTACCATGTCCTGGCTCCAACCCGGACTATTTTACCATTGTCCTGGCTTCAACCCAAACTATATGCTTACCATGTCCTGGCACCAACCCGGACTATATACTTACCATGTTCTGGCTCCAACTTGGACTATTTTACGTTATGGTTCTAGCTCCAACTCAAACCTACTTACCATTTAGTCACAGAAGGCCAAAGCATTGCAAAGTAGGCATTAATCATACCCTAGTCTTAATGACTCAAAAAAAACTAGTGTAATCTACTACTACAAGCACACACTAGTATATTCATATTGTAGCCAAGAAAGAGAAAGGCTAACATACTTAGAGTCCTTAGTTCCCAGCTGGATCTTTTAACTTTGTTATCTGCTTTTCCCCTCGTGGTTACTGTAATTAATACAGTATACTCAGATTAAACTATGGTATACTCGTATATCTAATTTTCTATGATAGCTACATTCAATAAAGTTCTCTTAGAGACTTTATACTAAAATTTCTCTTATACACTTTACATTGCATAAGACTAGATTTCGCTTTAATCAATTTACGGTTTCCTAAGAAAAATTGTCCTTGCTGCAACATGCTCTCCGCGCTGTGCATTTTAATATTATATCTCCAGATGACTCTCTCGATCGTATTACACGTATTTTGGTTACTTATAAAAGGAGTTCTAAACAACTCTTAATCTTAGAAAACTACTCACTTTTTACTCAAGTACGGAGTTTAGTGTTTTCCATTCTTTACCAAAAAATACTATGTTTCGACCTTTTACAATTTATTATTTGTTAACGATAATACTTTTTGATTTATGGTTCTATAAAACCTAACTCCCATTTTTACCATCTTTAATCCATAACCTAGGGTCTCTATTACATCATTTTCGAAAATAAAGGTCAATTGGACCCCGTGTTTAGAAAATGGTAAAAATGAATTTTCATAACCTTAAGCTAGTTTGGGGTTGGTTAGATATCCAAAACTTTAGCTTTTTTTTTTTTAAAAAAAAAAAACAACTTCATTTCCAATTTTGAACCTAACTTTTTCACTATTCATTTTAACGTGATAAAAATCTCGCTTTTAGGCTCATATTCTATGTTAGGTTCTCTAACGACAACCCTTTAAAATCTCGTTCACATATTATGTGTCCTAATGATAGAAACTAGTCGAAAGCTCACGTCAAAATGCAATTTAGGTTAGGAGAACTAACTTCCCAAAACTCGTTTTTTATTAAGGTTTTAAATTACTATTTTCCCCATTTTTTAGGGAAACTTAGAACAATTACTACTCTTAAACCGTGACATATTTTAATATAAAATATTATTAGGGCCTTGATAGATATCTTAAAAAATTTCTCACCAAGTTTTCATATTTTTTTGGGATGGCAAAACCCATTAAACCATTTAAAGAAATCTAGGCAGTGCCTGCTGCCCAGGGGTTTTTCTCAGATTTTTAGGGTTCTTTGAAAAATTATTTCTCTTACATCGTAGCCCAATTATTTCTGATATTTTACCAGGATATTTAATCATGTCTAATTTAGTTTTTCTCAAAATTTCATAATTTTTAGGATAGGGGAACCATTAAAAAATGTAAGACAATCTGGGCAGTGTTTGCTGCCCAGAAATTTCGTTTTCAGACTATTAGGGAAAACTTTGAAAAACCATTACTCTTTAACCATTTTTCATTTTACCCTAAAAAATTTCTGTGATCCTTATAAATATTTAAAATAACATTTTACCAAATTTCATGGGTTTTGGCTTAGTAAAACATGTTCAATATTCAAAACAATCTGGGCAGTGCATGCTGCCCAGTTTTTTTCCAGATTGTATCAAGATGCCAAACAATTCATAACTTAGGTTTGAAAACACGTTTTTTCAATTTTCCAAAGCCTAAACTCAAGTACTCATCTAGAAATATGCAACCATACAAATTATTTCCAGAAAAATAGGTAGTAGGGTATGATCTGACCCATTGGAAGTCAGACCACAAAAACTTGACAGCATGCATTTTTACACATTCACGTATGCAAAAATAAACACAACTAGCAAAACCCTAGCCACATGCATGCATGCAAATCATAAAATCAACCAAGCTAACCCTCAAGCATAAAATAAACTTAAAAAACCAACAAAATAACCTATACAACCAGATCTAACATCAATAATAAAAGACCAACCAAAATCTCTACCTTTGTAGCTCTAGCTTGGAGATGAGATTCCTTAGCTTTTCAAACTTTCTCCTTGGATTCTATACACTCAAACCGAACCCCAAGGTTCCACATGCAGATTTTTAAAAGAGTTTTAGGGTAGAAGATGGAGATGAGTGGAAAAATTACCAAAACTCTAAAATCCTTACCTTTGTTCTCACTAAAACATCAAAACGCTTCAAATCTTGAGATCTTCTTAGAACAACTTCCCTTTAGACCTAGAACACAAGATCAATGCCATGCATGGCTATTAGAATCACATGCATGCATAGTAAAACCCCTTAGGATTTTGGGTTTGAAAGAAAAGAGAAGGAAAAGAATGTACTAGGTTTGAAACTTACACTTGCCTAGATATCTCTTGAGTTTCTTCCTTCTTCAATGGGGAGAGAGTGCTCTTGCTCTTAGAGAGAAAATGGCAACAATGGAGAGTGAGGAGGGACTAGGGCTTCGTTTATGTGGAAAAAGAATGAAGAGAGCTATTTTCTTGAGGAAAAGAAAATATTAAAAAAAATGATTGGATATGTGAGAGGGAAATGATTTGGGGTTTAGCCAATTGGTGGGTAAGTCTCTTACTCTTCCTAGAGTAGGTGTCCTAGACACTTGAGTACCCTAGGGCATAGCCCAGCCGCCCATCACATCCTCCCTCCACCTTTGGAAATGACTAAAATGCCCTTGTTCTTTTTAACTCACATCTAATGCACTGAAGGGCCCTTTGGTAATTTTACTCTCTAAATTTAACCAAATTTTTAACCTATAGTTTTCAAATATCTCCAAGCTAAATTAAATAAAATAAATGAGACCAAAAATAAAATTTTGTCACATAACACATAATTTTGGTAATTTACTCAAATTGACCAAAATGCCCTTAGAGGCTCAGGCAAGAATTTCCATTTTTAAGCCCAGTAGATTGGAATTAAATCCTCAATAAATTTTTCTTAAATTTATTGGCTCGACTATACAGTCCCAGTTGCAAATATTTTTATGCCATAGTATTCCTCATTTTACCTAATCCGAGATATTTCCGTTATTAGGGTTTGCCCCTCAGTCCAAGACCAATTTCTTTGCATATGCCTAAACCCTTTACCAAATTAGCACAATGGCTATAAAATTCACGAAATAACATAATTTCACATAATATTATTTATTGAAATAATAATTCACATAATTCTTCACCAGCTCTAACCAGCTACTAACGGGTATTTAAAACACGGGATGTTACATCTCATGTGTTGAGAATAATTTTAATTCACAAAATTGATTCTTGTTCTCTATGTGCCCACCCACATCTTGAGGTGTAGAGAACGTCTTGGAAGATCTAGGTGTGAGTATTCTATCGAGGATAGGATGATCGAAATATATACGAAAAGATTCAAGGATTCTTGATAGGCTACTAGAGGTAAATCAATTCGTATTATTTTTACATATACATATTATATTGATTAAAATATTACATATTAAAGGATCCTCATATAAAGTTGTTTATATGAAAAAAATTTGTTGTATACAATACTACCATTACCGCAATTTCCGTGGCGCACTAGGAACTATTCATAAAAAATTGATCTTAATCCTGAAGTTATTATAAATTCATGTTTATGTCATATGAGTTATTTGATTCACTCATTATGGTTTGTCAGAATGATCAGGCTAAAAACTTTTGTAATGGGAACTCAATGATGTAAATGGTTAGAAAAATATGGAATCTATACCTTTCCGAGAGGAATTGAATAATGGATTTCTTAAGGGTTGCTTTTTGGAACTGAAAGGTTATTGAGCTCATATTCATAAATCAATTTATGAATTAACCTTCACAAGTAAAGTTAATGGTACTTAAAGAAGCAAGATATAATTAAAGAGGTTAAACAGTGATTAATTTCTACTTTTATTATGAACCATTAATAGAGAAATGAATTGTATGTAGTGAATAAATCGATGGACACTTATTATATATTTAAAAATACTCAATATAAATATTTATAATTACAAGTGTGCAATCTCATATTTTTAGTGGAATAATATTGAGATTAATAAATGAAGGTTATTATATTAAAGAGTATTAATAATCTTAATTTATTGGAGCTTGAAATTATAGGTCCATAGGTCCCCGAGATGGCTCTATCAACATTATTCAACGTAAGAGTTGAAATTGGGGAAAATCAGGAAAATGGCATATTTGGAAGAAATTTTTTCTTAAGGGTCAAATATGTAATTGAGACAAACTAATTAATTAATTAATTGTATTTTTCAAAAAATATTTTGTTATTTTCAAAAATAGCATTTAAATAATTAAGATAATTAATTAGGTTTATTTATTTAAATAATGTGAAAATATATTTATGATAATTCAAATTGGATTTGAATTTGAAATGATATTTATTTGTTTAATAATCTAATCAATAAGTTATAAGGTTTAGATATTTTTTAATAAATAATAATTAAAAGAAAATGGTCGGAATACATCTCTGAAATCAGGGATGTGTTACACGCCAATTACAGTGCATGCACTGTAGTTGGCGTGTAACAAGGTCTAATAATGGGTCTTGGATAATTCTTTTATTTATTTAATTATTTAATAATTGATTTATAATTTGAATTTTGAATTTTTAATTTCAAAAATTCAATTAATTCTTTTATAAATTTATCAAATGGAAACAGTTTCATAAGACTTTTGACAGAAAAAAAATAGATCGTATTAGTTTTCTCTATCCCTAAAAACTGTCACAGACCTAATATTCCAAGATCTCATGTGTTGAGAATATATTGTGAATCATAATTTTTTTTCCTACCAATAATCTACGTGCCCACAGACATCTTGAGGTGTAGAGATACAACTTGGAAGATTTTCATCTGAGTATTTTGAAGAATTGCTTTGGATTGGATGTTCGTTGGAGATACAAAAAGACAACAAGGATTCTTGACAGTTCTTCAACTGGTAAATCCTCATCTTTTTATTTCTCTATGATTAATGTTTTGCATGTTAATGGATCTGATTATTAAAAGTTTGTTTAAATAATTTTTTTAAAAAATCTATGGGCCCAACAGCCCGTGTTTTCCGCTACGCACATTGTAAACCAGTTACCAACAATTGGTATTAAAGCGGTCATTAATCTCTGCATGCATTTATTACCATGTGGGTATAATATGCATTCTTATATTATCATAATATGTGATGAATGGATGGATGTTTATTTTGGTGAATGTATGTTTATAATTATATGTTGTTTTGGGTTTAGGAATTGTTCTTATTTTTCTATATCTACAAAATTGTAAGCCATATGGGCCATAGGATATTTTGTAATTTATATTTTCTGCAATAGTATAATTAATTGAAAAAAGTGCAATCCCGAGCCCTGAGCTCCAAATGGTGTCGAGACCCTCTTGGCATGCCCTAGCCCGAGCCCAGGCTCTTTGCACACAAGCCCTATGGCCCTTGCCTATTGCGCCCATGCGCACCAGGTGCCCAGCTTCACGGCTACCCAGCGCCTCTGGCGCTCCTCTCGTGTCCCCTGGCGCGGGCTCCCCTGCTTCTTGATGCCTCTGTCGCGCCCAATCAAGCCTCTTGGCTCTCATCACGCCTAGCGCACCCTGCTGTCTAGCGTGCCCTGCCGTACTCTGTTGCCTTGCATGCCCGAGCCTTTGCGGCTTGGTGGCTCTTTGAGCCACGTGTAACGCCCTGTGTTTCAGGTACCTTTAAACAACTCAGGTCGGGATTGTTTACCCCGAGTTAAGAATATTATTTTAAAGAATATTATATTTGTTTGGAATTTATTTCCATGAGTAATTGCAAGCTAAATTATGAATTTTGTGATTAAAAGTCAAGATAAGACTTTCGGTCTTGGACTGACACAAAATCCTTAATCGGGTAAAAATCTAGGAAAATAAAATGATAAACTATGGAAAATATATTTTGGGTATAAAATACATTCATAAAAATTTAAGTTTGGTTAAAAATAATAAACCTAAGAGGAAATGGAAATTTTAGGGCATTTTGTGTTAAATGCTTAAATTTTTTGTCTGATTGTGGAATTTTATTCCATAAATGGACTTTAGGTTAAATTGAATTGTGTGATTAATTAAATTAAATGTGAGAGACATTTAATTTAATTATTATATGTTTTGCTTTTTTTAAAAAAAAACTTTGTAAAAGTGAAAAAGTTATAGAAAATTGATTTAATCTCTAATTACATCAAATTAATGTTAATGACACAAAGTGACATAAAGTAAAAATACTTAAATGTTTTAGATATTTTTGTGTTGTCTATGTTCTTCCACCCTCTCCAATTGACCCCTTTCTCTTCTCTCACTCTCATCTTGTTCAAAAAAATTTCCCTCAAGTATTCTCATCATTTTCAACTACCAAAAACACTAAGAAACCTTGGGAGCTCAAGCCTTGATCTTGGAAGAGTTTCTCTAAGGTAAAAGTTTCAAAATCTTGACTTTTATAAAGTTTTTAACCATATATCTTTCAATAACTAACTATATATATTGTTGGGAGAGTTGATTTAAGGTTTTGAAAGAGTTTTGAAGGTTCTAAAGCTAGTAGAAACATCAAAACCTAAAGCAAGAACAACAAGGTGTAAAAAGTTTACTTTTTATGGTTGTTTTTGTATGGTTTTTATTTTAAAGAATTATTTTGTGTATTTGATGCTTAAAGTTTCTTATTGGTGATGTAATAAGGCTATGGTAGTTGCTTGATAATCTTTATGATGCTTGAATATTGATTGTAAAAATACGGACCCAAAATCCTTATGGGTTTTGTTGACACCCCTAAAACCAAAAAAAAAAAAGTTTTGAGCCTTGAATTCCAAGGGTCAAATATCCACTATATAACTTATTTTATAAAAATAAATTTTACTGTGATGTTGTTGAGATAGAGTACATGAATTTGAGCTTTTGAAACGCTGAAAAATGTTTAGAAATGAGTGAGTTATGATATTTCAAAATTTAGGTAAAAAACTATTTTTTCGTATTCTTAATTTTGGAAGCAAGTTTGGACAGCCACTGTATAGGGAAAATGAACTCATTTTTTGCTAAAACATGGTGGATATATTCTTGGCATACCCTAGTATTCCTCTGTAAAATTTAGTAACAAAATACTGAACGATTTAATAGTTATTAAGTACCAAAGTTTGGAAGAAAAAAAATAAGGACTTGAAAATAAAGTCTTTTTTAGCTCAATGTTTGGAAAATGTTTTCACCAATTTAAAATGCTCCTTTTGACCTAAAATTTTACAGAGAACTAAATGGCATACCAAAGATTGAATTGGGAAATTTTGGTAACAATTGGATAAGTAAATTTCAAGTTATGACCTAACAAAGTATGTAGTTAAAAATATAAAAAATTAAGTTTTCACACTTAGTGAGAATTATTTTTATTCTTTCTAAAAATAAAAGATTTAATGTTTTTATTAATAAATTAAAGAGGGTTCAAAACCCTATATTTTGAGAAAAATAATTAAGTAAATTATTTTTAGTAAGTAAACTTGATTAATTGACTTCGGAGAATTAACTAGTCAAGATAAGCACTTATTAATGGTTTTCCTAATTAAGTTAAAATTATGCTATTTTCTTAAAACAGTTTTTAGAGATTAAAACATTAAGAAAAATAAAAGAAAAATTAAAAGATTATTTTCTTGAAAAATAATTGAGGAATTTAATTAGTATTTTCTGGGTATAATACCGACTAAAATCTTTTATATATTTAACAGACTTGTTGAAAGTACGGGTTAATAGCGAAAATTTTAAAGAATAAGATTTTTAGTGGATTATGGGAAATATTAGTGTGATACCCGAGCCTAGGTATCGATACCATAGGATAGGTCTCCCCGAGACTTAGGGTTTAGTCTCAAATTTCTGCGTATGAATTTCTTGAATGGGTTTAAAACCAAATAAGAATCTTAAATCCTTACAAATGATGTTGAAAATGACCAAACTACCCAGAATAATAATAATGAATTATGAGTATCATAATTAATCCGCGTATACTGTATGGATAATTACAGTATTGGCTAAGCATAACTGGATTGTGCGTTGGAGAGTGAAATCCTGCTAAGAGCTAAGGACTCCAGGTAAGTTAACTTCTATTGTGTAGCTACAACACGAAACAACTAGTGTAATGTATGTTAGTATAGAGACACATGCACATGTATACACTGTCATAGAAAGTTTACATAGAGACGTTAGTCTAGTAGGTGCTGATTCAAAAAATATGACCCGTAGATATCTGTTGACACCGTTTTTCGTCAACTTAGAAATAAAGAGCAATTAAACAAAATACCAGAAGAGACAAACAATAAAAGACATGATTTTTAAGTGGTTCAGCAGTTAGAAGCTGCCTACTCCACGAGCCGATATTATTCAACTATGGAATTCTCTCAAAGCTCTTGGAAGCAATTTTATAGAGTGTTCCCCAATACAAATTTCTCTGTCCTCTACAAATGAATAGCACCGGTCTATTTATAGACTGGCTTATAGAATATCTCCCCTCACATTTCAGGGGAGTTATTATTCAAATCGCAAATTAAATATAATTAAATGCATATAATTATACAATACACGCATAAATCCCATGATGTTCGTGATTTATTAACAGATTACAACCAATCCCATATATATAGGGATCTTCAAACAGTAATTATGTTCACATTTGTCTGTTTACCCCGAAAAATAGAATGCTTGCGAGATTAGCCAATCACCACGGGCTCGTCAACTTGGTTTACCTCGGTCTTAACAAGAGACTATCGAGATCATCCCTTCCTGAGCTCATAATTCATGAGCTCGAGTTGTCTTGTCTGATGGAAAAATTTGAACCAGGAGATTTATACAAGTGTTGAATCCTCTTTCATTGTAACTTCGAGCTCGACTTGTAACCTCGGAACCCTTTCGAGACCATGTAGCTCCGAGCTCACCAATTCTGACGTCGTTGTTTTATACTCAGCGAGATTGTTATTGACAATCTGATTAATGCTATTTATATGGTGAATATGCTTGTTTCGAGCTGACACTTTACGAGCCTGGCTTTTGAGATCAAAATTTCCTTTCTCAAAATTCGGGTGTAACATTCTTCCCCTCAAAAGTATCAGTTTGAATCCTATGAGAAGGAAACTTTTGAACTGCTACCTCCGAAAATTGAGCACCCACCACACTTGAATGTGGACACACATTAGCCATGGATTGCACAGTCAAAGTACTCGAGTGCTCTTTTTATCTACCCACGTCTTTTCATATCCCCTTTTTTCTGCCAACACCATGCTTATTCCCTATCCGTTGGATCAAACCAACAATCCATATTAGTCTGACCCTTGACATCCCCCAAGGTCTATAAATATTCCCACTTTGTCTTCTTCATTACTGTTGACGATGAAATCTCGTCAGAAAACTCAAAGGTAAGTATGGAGATATTTAGATCAGAACTTAGAATGAACTTGTGAAAAGAAAAACACAGATCAACAATGGAGTGAGCCTTTGTATATTACTTAATAGCTTGAGTGTACAATGAATTTTCCAACCCCTTTGCTGGAGGGGTGAAGGTCTATTTATAGATGAGCTCTAATGGCCCCTGATACAAGGTGGTCCTGCGGACATAATCGTACATAGGTACACTGTCAGGGTAGTGGTGCAGGACGTTGTGGTGTCGACTTTGGTACATGGTCGGGGGTCCTCAGGTAGTGCCTCCACTCTTCGTACGGGTTCGTACCACCACTACCTGTCGGGCACAGATGTCAGAGTCATGCCTTTGCTTTTTTCAGGGTTGTACATCTCATGCTCGTACATGTATTTCATGCCTAGTGGTCCCCCTTACCTAAGTATCTTCCCTAGGCTTCTTTATATTTTGGTAAGTGTTGAACCATACTCCTTTTCTTCTGGTCCTATTTCCAAGTATGAGGCCTTGAAATAGGCATGTACGAGGCTTGGGAATGGGTCTCACAAGGCGAACCCTTGGTGCCTAGGTGAGTATCCATGAGACGCGTGCGGGCAAGGCGAGGTGAGGTGTGTCTCGCTGTACAAGGCACTGGCGTGCAACTGGGTCGCGAGACACGCGCAGGCAAGGTGGGTTGCGCCTCACTGTGCGTGGCTCCTTGACATGGTCGTACCTCGCGAGACGTGCGTGGGCAAGGCGAGGTGTGTCTCGTTGTGCGAGGCACTGGCATGCAGCTGGGTTACGAGATGCACGCGGGCACGGTAGGTTGTGCCTTGCTGTGCGAGGCTCCTTGGTGAGGCCTTATCTCGCAAGATGCGCGTGGGTGAGGTGAGTTGTGTCTCGCTATGTGAGGCACTGGCGCGCAGCTGGGTCACGAGACACGCGCGGGCGAGGTGGGTTGTGCCTCACTGTACAAGGCTCCTTGGCGAGGCCTTACCTCGCGAGATGCGCACGAGCGAGGCATATGACTAGGGTGCCCTCGACATACATGGCTCGGGTGCCCTCGACATACATGGCTCGAGTGCCCTTTGCACGTAGGTAGGCATATGCGTCGGGTGCCTTTGGTAACTCTTACGCATGTGAGTGCATCTCAACCAATGAGCATGTCAACCTCGCACGGGCACGCCGCACCTCACTATGTGAGGGCCTTATGCACCCATCCTCTTGCAATATTTATTTTGGCCCCTTAGCTTAGCAGGGCCAAACCTCATGGCTCATAACGTGTTGTTTCCAATGAGACAATCCCCGTATTCGAAAGACCTACAGGCTCGAGCCCGATAGCATGACTAAGTGACCTTTATCCATGTGTTCCAACCAGGGACTAGAGATTTTTTACTTGGTGGATTTTTGGCATCCACACTTGCCCCCCAGTCTATGAGGAGGTCTTGAGACATCCTTGTAGACTTATCATGATGTTTATACTTATATTTTCATGAGTGTAATACTTGCATTATTCTCAAAGGCATATAAAGCAGCTAAGGATGTGATTCAGCACTATTAGGCAATGCAGACCTTGCTATGCATGGTGGTCTCGCACAGCGAAACCCTCTCACATGGTGGGGCTTACCTCCTTTTGTGAGGGACTTTCGCAAGTCCTCACAGTCAATAGATTTATTTTGAAAGGGTTCCCATTGGGGACCTTTCTACTGCATGTGATTCGTGTCTGTTGGTGCATCTTGATTACTTGTAAGGATATGTTGACCCTTTGGGTTCTCGTTATCCTTTTATATATTTTTGCGCGTGCTTATTATTTCTTGCAAGAAGCATCCTTCTCGTCATTAGGCATAGTACTATTTTTGCAAGCGTCTTCTTTGAGACCCTTTTTGCAAGTGTCTACTTTGAGACCATTTTTGCAAGCGTCTACTTTGAGACCATTTTTGCAAACATCTACTTTGAGACCTTTTTGGCAAGCGTCTAGTTTGAGACCCTTTTACGATTTTTGAGGTGATCTCCCCTCGGGTTGGGACTTTTATGGCTAGATAGTCCACATCCAATTTTAAACTTGGTCAGCGACCCCTCTAGCACGACGTCCCCTTCTATATGGAATCTTCAGACGTATTGGTAGTAGGGCAACTGGAGGAAGGTTCGCTTTCTTCAACATGCGAGTTCTTATGGCCCTCTTCCACACGTATGTACTTCCATGCTCTTTCGAAGAAATCATCTAAATTCAAAACTTCTCTTTTGAGCATGTTACCCCATAACTTGCTTCCTGGACGAACTCCGGCTGTAATATCCATCTTGAGCTCCACTTTGGTTAAACTTCCAACCTTTTTTGCTTCCATATTGAACATATGGATATAGTTTTTCAGACTTTCATTTTCGCCTTGGTTTATGTTAGTGAGTCTAGTAATTGGCATAACGTAATTACAGACCGCATGGTGCTACTGAAGAAATTCGCCAAAGAATTGCTGCCATGATTTGATTGTTCCTGGCCTTAACCTCTTGAACCACTTGTATGCAACACCTTTAAGTGTAACAACAAAGAAATGACATATTGCTCTGCTACTGACCCCTCTTAACCTCATCAAGTTATTGAAGTAGTCTAAGTGATACTTTGGGTCCGTAGTACCCTCGTATGGAGTCATGCGAGGCTCTTTGAGGTTGGTGGGGATTTGCTCAGCCTAGATCTCCCTTGTGAAGGGTGAATCATGATCAAATTCTTCATCATCTCTGTTCCCCCAAGGTGTGGTGATAATCTTGCCTAAAGGGTGCTGCATTTTGATGTCTAGTTCCCTCCTCTTTTTGCATAAGGAGTCTAGCGAGTTCTCAGGCTAATCCCTTGCCTTGGTTGTGCTCCTTGGGGGAGCCACGGGGAATGCGTTTCTTACTTATAACCTCTTCCCATGGAGCTCTTCTCTTAGGCCAGGGGGCGCCTCTTTTGAGGTGACTTCTGCTTCGTTCTTACGACCATCGTCTTCCCTCCGCCTTTGCTCCTGGGGGAATTTTTTCGGCCTAGGTTCCTCATGGTACTTTGTCTAGGGATTTTTACTGGTGGAAAGTCGGGTTCTCCCATCGTCTGCGGGGACAGTAGTTTCCCCTTTTTCATGCTCCTTCTCTTTACGCTTAGGAAGAGGTATGCTCGACTTTCCTTGCAGGAGGTCGTTTAAGACCTCGCGTTGAAGGACCCGGGTCTTGGTAGCATGAGCATGGTGCCACCGAGGACCGGGGATGTGGGTACATTGGTGGCTCTGAGTGACCTCCGTCACGCTGGACAGCTGGGGATGATGCTTCCTTCTCCTTCCCCGGGGGAGGACATTCCTCCGGCATATCTCCATGCCCAGGCGGAGGAGGGTCTTTCCTGGAAGCCCTCATTCTTTCTCCATTCAGGTGAACCTCAATGTCTTGTAGTTTCCGCAAGCGTTGTGAATGCCTTGTCATCTTTCTTTTCTAGAAGTGTTGAAAGAACATTGGCTTGATGCTTGTTCTTCCCACAGACGGTGCCAAACTGTTGATGATGAAATCTCGTCAACGAAATTTGATCAGAAAACTCAAAGGTAAGTATGGAGATATTTAGATCAGAACTTAGAATGAACTTGTGAACAAATAAACACAGATCAACAATGGAGTGATCCTTTACATATTACTTAATAGCTTGAGTGTATAATGAAATTTCCAACCCCTTTGCTGGAGCGGTGAAGGTCTATTTATAGATGAGCTCTAATGGCCCCTGATACAAGGTGGTCCTGGGGGACATAATCGTACATAGGTACACTGTCAGGGTAGTGGTGCAGGACGTTGTGGTGTCGACTCTGGTACATGGTCGAGGGTCCTTAGGTAGTGCCTCCACTCTTCGTACGGGTTTGTACCACCACTACCTGTCGGGCACAGATGTCAGAGTCATGCCTTTTGTAATGCCCTGAAATCCCTAATGCGGTTTAATGGCTGGATTAGTTGGCCGGGAGGGCCATAATTGTTTTATAATGCCATTAAATTATTATATGCATGTTTATGTGAATTATATTATAATATGATGTTAAATGCATGCATGTGGGTCCACATTTGATTATAAGGGTATTTTAGTAATTTTTCCCATCGAGGGCATAATTGATATTTGTATGCATGCCAGTGAACTGTTTTTGAGACCACATCTAAATGTGGATTTGTTCAAGCTATTCAGCATGAGACGATCTTTGAATTCAAACTATCGATTTGGTCATAACAGGTTTAAGCTCGGGGCTCGGGGTGAGTCTCGAGGTAATTTGGTGATTAGAGCATTGCCAAGAAATAAAGGGTAACGGGATGTGAATTATTGGTATTTGAGGATATCGAGAATAACAGGAATTGGAGAACGTTAATTATGATTAGCGGGTTTAGAGGATAAATGACATTTTTGCCCTTACTAGCCTTTATAGAGCTTTATTTAACCTAGGGGCAATATAGTTATTTGGCAAAGGTTATATGGGATTCTAGTATGCTGTAGAAAGATCTTAAGCAAAAACAGAGCAAGTTTCCCTTCTCACGTTCATCACCTTCCTTATTTCTCCTTTCGAGTTTTTTATCTCAATTTGAAGAACTAAGCTAGTGAATCAAAGTTTGGAGCTTAGGACTTTAGTTCATCCATTGAAGAGGACTTAAATCCAGCTTGAGGTAAGAATTCATCCATGAAACCTTAGTTATACTATGTTTTTCTATTGGTTTTCAGTTGAGAAATTTAAAGTGTTTAATTGAGAATTAATGGAAGTTTTTGAGGAAATTCACTTGGGTTTTGATGCTTGTATGTTGGGTAAGTTGTAGAAACAATTGGTGGCTTTGCTTGGTGATGTTGGGGGAGTTTTAATGAGGTTTTAGAATGAGTTTGAAGGAAAAAAAAAATAGGGATGTTGGCTGAGTTTCAGGTGGGGCCGCAACTCTGTTCTAGAGCGCCGCAACCCAAGCTTGAGGAAGAGGGAGGAGGAAGCTTCAGGGCCGAAGGGCCGCGACATGGAGAGGAAGGGCCACGGCCTGTGCTGGGGAGCTGAAAGGAAGCCATCTCTAGTTGAGGGGCGGGTCACGACATGGTGAGGGAGGGTTGCGGCCCTTAGTGGCATTTTGGCCAAAAGTTGGTTTTTGGCTTGGGGATTCAAGCCTTAGGCCTCGGGGTCGATCCTGCTACCCAGTTTAGTAGGATTCAATGTCTTGGAGGCTAGGTTTTGGTTCAGGAACCTTTGTTATTCATTTTATTGATGGAATCCCATAATTGGTTATGACAGGGTGACCATCAAGGAACTAAAAGGTTTATCGTTCTCAAGGGTCGTTCTTTTATTAATTCTCGCTCGAACCAGAGGTAAGAAAACTGCGTTTCGTGTAAGCCAAGAAATGGGGGTTTTGATTTAGGGTTTTAACTGCACAAATCCCAAAAATATCACCTTTTTGGTTAACTGTCAGCTTTATCCATGAAAATTTGGGATCCTTAAAACTGATATCCACTTCCCCACTCTCTCGTGTGAGTACACGCTCGATGCCCGAACTTTTTAATGGTTCGAGGCCCACCTTCGAACTCTTCCTACCCTTTCAAGACTCCAATCTCGATTGAGGTATATTCGTGGTCTCGGACTTTCAAGCTCAAATCACCAAAACTATATTTTCTATTTTTTTCTTCATGCCTGGCCCTCACCATTTTCTTTCTTGCTAGATGTCGCAGAATTCTAAGAATCAGTGGGGGTCAGAGCTCACAATCCTCTATTCTCCATCAACTCCTAGCCCAGAATCACCCGTCACTCGAAACCATCGCTTGATACGCGAGCACTGGGAGAGGTGCGAACAAGAAGACATCTAAGATCACTTCCAATGCCAGATCGACGAGGTCGAGGAGAAGAAAAGGGAAATACTCTGGGTCGCAGTCTACCCTGATCCGGATCCCGAGATCAGACCCGTCCCTCTCAATCCAAAACTCAAAGTCACCGTTGCTTTCGAGCCTAGAGTTCTTTCGTTCTCACTGATGGGAGATCCTTCGAGCCGACCTTCTACCTCACAAGTTGCTTCAATTCTGACCTCAAGGGAGGAATTCTTCAAGGCCGAACATTACTGGAGCTCAATCACAACCACGAGCCTAATATCTGATCTACTAGCCTATCATGGCTTGAAGCTCTCGGGCACTCTAATGTGCCAGCTTGTGACCTCGAGCGCGCGGAGATGCTTTGCCCCAGGAGATGGCAATCTCGAAAGCAAAATCAAGTTCACCGCATGGAGACGCGAGCACATGAGGGCAGGGGTCATACTCCCCCCGAAATCCTACTTCAAGGATTTTCTGGACTTTGTTGGACTTTCTCCCTTCCAACTCCAGATCAACTCCTATAGGGTTCTCTCGGCCCTTAAATCATTATATCACAAGCTGAGGTGGGAAGGACCTTCACCTAAAGAGATTTTACATCTCTTTTTCCTCAAGGAAAACCCCTCTCGAGCTCGGGGAGGAGATGGCTTCTACTACCTCTTGAGCTATCCGAAGGAGAAGAAGCTTTTCGGGGATATGCCCAACCATCCCCCGAACTTCAAGCTCGCGTTCTTCTGGGTGGATGGCCTCACTCCTTCAAAGCTTTACTCCTTCCAACACATTCGTAAGTATTCTCAAGCCTAACCTTTTTTCTTTTTCACCAAATCGTAAAGCTCAGAATTCTAATGTTAAACTATTTCTACAGCCAACTACCATTGTCCCTCCCCTACCGACTCAATGGTGGAGGATAAGGCAACCTTGTTCCAACTACCTTATGGATAGCGATCGCTATCGTATCTTCTCCATGAAGAGCAACTTTGAGCCTGTGGCCTTTTAGAGGAAGGCCACCCAACCGATGACTCTACCTACCGCAAATACTTCCAGTGGGATCACGTGCCACTTCCTACCGACAAGCTTCCTCCCAGGAGGAGGTCTTCGAGCTCGCAGGCTCGCCCCCTTGTAGCTTGCCGTCATTACTGACCTGCTTCGGGAAACAAAGCTCAAGACGAAGCTTCACTGAGCTCAGGTAGTGGAGGTAAAGTAGTGCTTAGCTTCAAAATGTGGTCACCTTCCTTACTTAAGCATAAACCCGACACCTTAATCCTCTTCCCAGACCCTAGGGATAATTTTTATGTTTGGTTTGGGGTAGATCATAGGGTGCATAGGTTCGACAGTTGGCTAGGTCAATTTCAAACCATGTATAGTCTAAATGAGGTCTGGGATGGGGTCGTCGTTCAATATGGGACCAATATATATAGGGACCTCTCGAGGCTAACCCCTACTTATAGAGAAGGGACTCCCTCGGCATCCTTGGAAGATAGAGGAATTACTTGGTCGCCGAGCTCAAGCTCGATAGAGAGTACCAGTTAGGTTTCTTTTCTCCTTATTTTTCTTCTTTTAGTGGCTTAGGCTCGAATACTAAATTGTAATATGTATGTTTTGCAGATGAAATGGACTCCGACCTGGACAATGTGCTCAACCGCCCCACGGGAGTCAAGGGAAGTAAGCGCCCAAGGGCGTCTCAAAGAGGAGGGCACCCCTCCAAAGCCTTAAAGAAAACTGAGGTGACTCCTCCAGCCTCGGCTATTCAAAATCCAAGCCAAGCTGCAGACCCCACATCCGAGGTCAAGGTCACTACTAAAGTGGAGATGGGGGCACCTGTGGACCCCCTGCCTCCAGTCTCATCTTCCCAGCAACCTGCTCCGGCCTCTAGGAAACCAGTCCCTACCCGGGAACGTCTCCCATCAATCTCGACCCATGCTCCCGAGTATGTGCTCGATCCAGTTGCGGGATCGCACGGAGTTAGCTTGGGCTGGACGTCTTATCCCAAGTCGGCCAAAGCCTTAGCAACCTCAAAGCTCTCCAATGGCAGTTTCTTACCTCCTGCCGCGACACAAACACCACATTTGACAAGGGCAGCGAGCTCTTAACCTTGGTAACTCACTTTTCTCCGTAACGTTGATTATACAGACTTTTGTATGTTTAATAACTTATTTTTGTTTTTGCACACAAGCATTTACATGATTTTTTCAACATAGCTTTAAGTTGAACAATGAGGTTTTCGTGAGTCGAGCCCTTGCTTAAGGGGCCAAAAACCTCCAGTTAAAGTTGGCAGACGAGGCCAAGGTCGCGACGCTGATGGTGTCCAAAATCGAAATGAAGCTAGAAGCTGCCTTGGAGACTACCCAAAAGGTGTCTAATCTCGAGTCTACAGTGGCCGTGACTTTGAAAGAAGTCGAGGCCAAGAACACTGAGATCAAGGAGAAGGACTCCAAAATTAGAGAAATCCAAAAGCTCAACACCAAACTGGAGGAGGACAAGAAGGCAACCTTCGAGATAATCGAAGGTGAAAAGTCCCACCGCCTCGAGGAGTTCAAGAAGAAAAAGGATCATGCCATCGACATGGTGATGTACCACATCTGGGTCAACAATCCTGATCTTGACACCAGCTTCTTGGACAACCTCGAGGCCGAGTTCATTGAGAGGTGGCATACTCGCCTCGACGAAGAAGATGCCAAGGATGAGGTTGAGGAGACGACTGGAGCGTCCGGAGCCGCTGAAGGGGAGGTACCTGCTCTGTGAGGGTGAGGTCATGGGCTGTGTCCCATTATTATCTTTTGTAATAATTAATTTACTTTATATGTGCCCCTAGGGAGAAGACACTTCACAACTCGACTTCGTTAATGTCAAGGTCGAACCTTACTTTTATAAAGTACTCAAAAGTTCTTAATTGGCATGTAAGTTTAGTAGTTTAGTTATATCTTGCTTTTCTAGTCACTTTTTCTCATCCTCGAGTAGCCCTTGAGGTCGTAAGGTCGAAACTAATTTTTGCAAAATTTTCCAGCCTCGGGATCGACTTAATTTGTAGTTGGTTTATTTTTTATTCCAACTTTCTTGCTTTTTGATTAGTTTTAGCTGGTTTGTTCCAAACTAATTTAGCTTGTGTTTGGCTTGTAATCCATCCACTTATAAATTTTTACAATCTGGTTAAGTCCAGATAGATTTCTCTTGCGTTTTGGTTATTACTCCATACACTTTAAGTTCGCGTGTTTGGTTATTATTCCATACACTTTTAATTTTAATGCTTGGTTAGGTCCAGGAAATTTTAGTTTGCGTATACACTTATAAATTTTATGTCGAGTTAGGTTTAGACATCTATATTAGTTTTGCGTGTATACTTAAAACTTTCATGTTGGGTTAACGATCCAGACATTTTTATTCTATTTTATTTATTTTTTCAAACTTATGGTATGATTGTATACCACTGATGCCCCCTTAATATCCTATGAGTGTGACCATAGGTTATTGAATTAAGAGAGTTTACAAAAAATACAACATTTAATAAAGATGTCAACTTTTGAATAAAACTTAACATTTTATTCACAAAAGTAAGAAAAATAAACAAGCTTGGTTACAATGAAAACACCATTCCTGCATTATTGATAATAAGGTCGTAGATGTTCGCCATTCCAAGCTCGCGAAACCAACTCTTTGTTCAATCTCCCCAATTTATACACCCCAGGTCGGATGACAGACTCGATCTGGTAAAGTCATTCCCAGTTAGGTCCGAGTACCCCAGCAGACGGGTCTCGTGTAGCTAGAAATACACTTCTTAGTACAAGGTCTCCCAATCCGAATTTTCTATCTCGAACCGTCTTATTGAAATACCTAGTAGCTTGTTGCTGGTATGCAACATTTTTCAACTGGGCTTCATCTCATCTTTCTTCAATGAGGTCTAGACTTTCTTCGAGCTAGGATTTTTTCAAAGCCTGGTTATACTCATGGCTCCGTATTGTGGGGATTTCAACTTCAATAGGTAACATGTCATCACACTCATAGGCTAGGGAGAAGGGAGTATGCCCCGTTGAAGTTCGAGTTGTGGTTCGATAAGCCCACAAAATTTGAGGTAACTCCTCGGGCCTCCTTCCTTTTTCCTCTTCCAACCTTTTCTTTATAGAGCTCTTTAGGGTCTTGTTGACTGCTTCGACCTGGCCATTTGACTAGGGATGGGCGACGGAGGAGAAGCTTTTTATTATCCCATTTTTTATGCAAAAATGGGTAAACAAATCATTGTCGAACTGGGTTCCAATGTTTGACACTATCTTTCTGGGCATCCCATATTGGCAGAGGATATTTTTTACAACAAAGTCAAAGACTTTTTTCGAGGTAATAGTGGCCAGGGTTCAGCTTCGATCCATTTCGTGAAATAATCGACCGCGACCACAACGTACCTTACTCCACCTTTGTCAGTTGGTAACGAGCCTATAAGGTCAATTTCCCATACTGCAAATGGCCATGGGGAGGTGAACATGGTAAGATCGGTAGGTGGAGCTCGTGTAATTGAGGCAAATCATTGGCATTTATCACATCATCTGACATACTCGAATGTGTCTGCCTTGACTGTGGGCCAAAAATACCCCTTTCTTATCACCTTTTTGGATAAACTATGCCCCCCCCCCCCCCCCAGTATGATCTCCACAAAATCCTTCATGAATTTCTTCCAAAAAAAATTTCACCTCGGGTGGATATACACATCGGTGTAATGGCATAGAATACCCTCTCTGATACAACCTTCCTTCCACAATAGTGTACCTTGGGATCTGATACATCAGCTTCCGAGCCTCATTCTGTTATGCTGAGAGACTTCCGGTTTTGAGGTAGTCAATTATTGGGGTCATCCAGGTAGGTTGTGAGTCGACCATGCATATGTCCTCCTCATCAGGCTCGCTGATACTCGGGGTCGATAGAAACTCTACCAGGACCACGTTCAGTGTATCGGCCTCACTGGTTGTAGCGAGTCTCGCCAACACATCTACATTTGAATTTTTTTCTCGGGGGACTTGCTCTATAGCATAAAATTCAAACTGTCTGAGCGCAACTTTTGCTTTCTCTAGGTACGCGACCATTTTTATGCCACAAGCTTGATATTCACCTAAAACTTGGATGACCACTAGCTATGAGTCACTATAGCAATGTATAGCCTTTGCTTTGAGCTCTTTGGCTATTCGATGTCATGCTAATAATGCTTCGTATTCAGCCTCGTTATTTGACACTTTGAAGTTGAACCTTAAAGCTGAGTGGAATCGATTTCCTGCTGGGGTAATTAGTATAATGCCTACCCCGATCTGTTTTTGTTGGAGGATCCATCGACATAAAGTTTCCACAGCTCGTGGGCTGGGGTTACAACTTCATCATTTGAAATTCCAGTACACTCAACAATGAAATCCACCAAGGTTTGTCCCTTGATGGTCGTCCTTGGGTGGTATGTGATCTCGAATTGTCCGAGTTCGACGGCCCATTTTAACAATCTTTCGGATGCCTCTGGTTTGGACAAAACTTGTCATAGTGGCTGGTTAGTTAGCACATGAATGGGGTGTGCTTAGAAATAAGGTCAAATCTTTTGAGACGAATGTACTAGGCTGAGAGCCAATTTTTCCATCAACGGGTATCTCGATTCTGCCCCCAATAACCTTTTGTTGACATAGTACACAAGATTGTGTACTTATTTCTCTTCTCGTATGAGCACCGTACTAATGGCGTGTTCGGTTACCGCAAGGTATAGATACAAAACCTCTCCCGTGATAGGTTTCGACAAGATTGGTGGTTCAGCAAGGTGCTTCTTAAGGTTCTGAAATGCGAGCTCCCACTCTTCTGACCACTCAAATTTTTTGCCCCCTCTCAAAAGATTGAAAAAAGGAAGACAGCGGTTTGTAGACTTCGATATAAACCTACTCAATGCCGCCATCTGTCCAATTAAGCTCTGGACATCCTTGTGCTTCTGAGGTGAGGGAATTTCTATCAATGCCTTAATTTTGTCCGGATTAACTTCTATCCCTCTTGCATTTATTATAAATCCAAGGAACTTTCCTGAAGACACTTTGAATGAGCACTTCTGTGGGTTAAGTTTCATGTTGTACTTTCAAAGTACAATAAAGCACTCTGCGAGATCATCGACATGGTTATCGTTATGTTTTGATTTAACTAACATATCGTCAACATAAACTTCCATGTTATTTCCTATCTGCTCGGCAAACATCTTATTCACTAGCCTTTGGTACGTGGCTCCAGAATTTTTGAGCCTGAAAGGCATGACATTGTAACAGTATAACCCTTTGTCAGTCATGAAGTTCGTGTGTTCCTGATCTAGTGCATGCATGGCAATCTGGTTATATCCAGAATAAGCGTCCATGAATGACATGATTCCATGACTTTCAGTGGCATCTACGAGTTGGTCTATCTGAGGTAAGGGAAAATAGTCTTTAGGGCATGCCTTGTTATGATCTGAGTAGTCGATACAGGTTCACCATTTGTCGTTGGGCTTCGGGATCAACACTAGATTGGCAATCCAATCAGGATAAAAGTCATACCATATGAATTGATTTGCCTTTAACCTATCGACCTCCTCCTTGAGAGCCTTCTTTCTATCATCATCTAGGAGTCTTCATTTTTGCTGCTTCGGAGGGAAGCTTTTGTCAATATTGAGCACATGGCTTATAACATTCGGACTGATTCCCACCATGTCCGAGTGTGACAATGCGAACACATCCTGGTTTTCTTTCAAGAAGCAAATTAATTGTTATCTTTCCTTTTTAGAAAGGTTCTTACCTACCTTCACCACCTTTGTAACATCTATTGCATCTTCCTCTAGCTCTTCCAAAGGCTCGATATCGGCCCTCTCATCTACTCTAGGATCGATCTCCTTATCAATTTCAAAAATGACTTCACTTATTTCTTGAATAACCACCAATGCTTGCACGCTTGTCTGACTCTTTCCTCTTATGGAAATGTCGTAACATTCCCTCCCTACGAGCTGGTTCCCCTTTAGCATCCTGATGCCACTAGAAGTCGAGAACTTGATGGCCAAATGCCTAACAGATGACACTGCCCCTAGCCCAATTAGGGCGGGTCTCCCAAGCAGTACATTGTAGGCCGATGGGAGGTCCACTATGAAAAACTCCATCATCTTGGTTACTAAGACTGGATAGTCTCCCAAGGTTACGGGGATTTCGATGGATCCCATACAGGCAATCCCTTCTCCTAAAAAATCGTACAATGTTGTTGCACATGCTTTCAAATCATGAGGCACGAGTCCCATCTTTTCTAGAGTGTCTTTGTAAAGGATATTCAATAAGCTCTCGTTATCAATCAGGACTCGGGGTACCCTCTTGTTCGCGAGCTGGAGAGTAATGACCAGGGAGTCATTGTGAGGAAATTGGACATGCGACGCGTCCTCTTCAGTAAATGTTATGGGTTGAGTATCAACCCTCTGTTGTTTTGGAGCTCGTGGCTCGGGTTCATAAGGAGAACCATCTCTGGTCTTGAGCTCGTTTACGTATCTTTTCTGGGCGTTCCTGCCCGAACCTGAGATATGAGGTCCCCCCCAAGATGGTTACTACATCCTCTCCATCAATCGGAGGGGATCTCTCATCCTCCTGAGCTCGGGAGTTATTGTGTTGGGCAGGCGGCACGACTGCTGCCTTCTGACTTGTTGATGCTTGATTGGGATTTTGGCTTCTGACGTATTAACCAAAATATCCCCTCGAGATCAAACCTTCGATCTTGTCCTTTAATTGCCAACATTCGTCGGTTGTGTGTCCAATATCTCTATGGAATCTACAGTATTCATTTGAGTCCCTTTTTGCCTTCTAATTCTTCATGGGGTCCGGTCATCTGAATGGGACCTGGTTTTCATTGGCCAGGTAAATATTCTCCTGAGTCTCGTTGAGCTCGATATACACTTTGTATACGGAGAAATATTTATCCTCTTTCTTATTTTTACCTCCATCAGCCTCGAGGTTATTCCCTTCATTCTTCTTCCTTTTATAAGGGTTATCCCCGAACGGTTTTGAAGTTGATGGGGCCACCAAGGTTGTGGCAGAGTTCACGTTTGTCGTTGTAGTTATGGGCTAAGAGGTCAGGTTCAATGCTAACCTCGCCTCTTCTACATTGTCAAACCTCTGGCCCTCCGATTGAACTCGGTTAGTAACCTGATAGGTTTCCTTTGTAAATCTTCCCAAAGGGGACATCCTGGAAAAATACCCACTCTAACGGCCATCAAGTGACTGTTATTGTTGACATTCCAAGCTCGGGCCATTTCTAGGTTAAACCTCGTAAGTAACTCTTTAGTGACTCATCTTGCCGTTGTCGGACATTGGTTAAGGCTGAGGCCTCGGGCCCGATGCCAACCATAGCTTTAAATTGCTTCTTAAAGTCTCTAGCTAATTGATCCTAGGATGAGATCGAATGTCTTCTAAACTTCTCAAACCAGTTTTTTGTCGGTCCTGTAAGTATGGCTGGGAACAACATACATCTGATGTCATTGAAAGTACTCAGATGACTATACGGGTCTGAGTTTCCATCAAATGGTGGTACATGGGGTATTCTGAATCCTTGAGGAAACGAAGTGCTGGAAATATGCGAGGCAAAAGGCTCGAACTCCTCGTCAGACTCTTCATCCTTGTCCCTGTTACCTCATCTTGCAGGAGCCTGAATGCTTTTTCTAACTGATCAATCCTTTCCTAGACTAAATCCACTGGGGGTCAAGCCTAGACCTAAGGGGCTAGTTATCGTTAATAAAAACTCCAGCTCCTTATCTCGGTATAGGGTTATATGCTGGTTGTTTAGGACTGTTTAGATGGTCACGTAGATCAGGGTTCGGGGGATTATCTCGCCCTCGGTTATGTTTTAGATGATCCCACAGATCAGGGTGATTCCCTCAATTCCATGTATGCCTTGGCTCAGTGTTATAAATGCTTATGGACCGAGTGTAGTTCGAGCTTTCGCTTACGTAACTTGTAGCCCTCTCTGGATGTGTGGCACGGTGATCACGAGGTGGGTCCTCTGCTAGTGTCCTTATTCCAGAAGTTTGATATCTTGAAATTTGGTTTCCCGAAGGTTGAGGAGCTCTGCGATCTCGGGTAGCCTCCCTTTCGTTCCCCTGTCCAGCCCTAGCCTGTCGGTTTCCATCTCAACTACCGCTGCGAGATGGCCTCCGTGGTACAGATCGTGGGACCCCTCGGACTGGTGAGGGGTCCCTTATTAGTGATGGCGGATGCCTTATGGGTGAGGGTGGTTGTCTCCTATTGTCAGACCTAGATGGCCCAGATTTTACCTGGACAGGCTCCGGGTTGTTTCTTGCAGTATCAGGATTCGGGTTCCGAGCTACTGGAGGGGCTCAGTTATTACTTGTTCCTGTTGATAATTCTACAGTTGGGTTGACAGTGGCCTCATCCTGTGTACTCCTTCGGGGCCTCAACTGATTTGACTGCGATGCTTGTTCCGCCCTCCTGGCGGGCGTGCTCCCACGAGGACGTCCTCTAGGCCTCCATGGAGGTGCCTATGCATCAGCAGCCTGTCTAGCTAATTCTTCATTATGTTTTGTCGCCTCGTCCAACTGTTTGTGCAGTTGGTGATTTTCAAGTTCCACGATAGGAACATATCTTTCAGGGTTGTAGTATAAATCCTCATCAGGCTTGGGAGCAGGTGGCCCTCGAGAATTGGATGAATCACTCCTCTCCTTAGGGTCCGGTGCCACCATAGGTTGCTTTCCAGGTCGTTAAGGATATTCCTCGGTACGAGGATTCTGCTCCTCGAGTATCTAGGGCAATGGTCGCCCACCAGAACTGGGGTTGTTTACAGCGGCCATTGATGATTTAGGAGGTTTTCTGACTAGACAGACTCACGTCTTATTTAATGTCTCTCAATGAAAGCACCAAACTGTTGACGTCATTTTTCGTCAACTTAGAAATAAAGAGCAATTAAACAAAATACCAAAAGAGAAAAACAATAAAAGACAGGATTTTTACGTGGTTCTGCAGTTAAAATATGCCTAGTCCATGAGTCGATATTATTCAACTATGGAATTCTCTCAAAGCTCTTGGAAGCAATTTTCCCCAATACAAATTTCTCCATCCTCTACAAATGAATAACACCAGTCTATTTATAGACTGGCTTACAGAATATCTCCCCTCACATTTCGGGGGAGTTATTATTCAAATTGCAAAATAAATACAATTAAATGCATATAATTATACAATACGCGCATAAATCCCATGATATTCGGGATTTATTAACAGATTACAACCAATCCCGTATATATAGGGATCTCCAAACAGTAATTATGTTCATATTTTTCTGTTTACCCTGAACAATAGAATGGCTGCGAGATCGGCCAATCACCACGGGCTCGTCAACTTGGTTTACCTCGGTCTTAACAAGAGACTATCGAGATCATCCCTTCCCGAGCTCAGAATTCCTAAGCTCAAGTTGTCTTGTCTGATTGCAAAATTTGAACCAAGAGATTTATACAAGTGTTGAACCCCCTTTCATTGTAACTTCGAGCTCGACTTGTAACTTCAGAACCTTTTCGAGACCATCTAGCTCCGAGCTCACAAATTCTGACATCGTCATTTTATACTCAGCGATATTGTTATTGACTTTCTAATTAATGCTGATTATATGATGAATATGCTTGTTTCGAGCTGACACTTTACAAGCCTGACTTTCGAGATCAAAATTTCCATTCTCGAAATTTGGGTGTAACAATATCCGTCATATTCTAGACGATTGATCCCTGTCACACTGCTTGTTTGATTTTATTATGTCGGGTTCACTATCGCGATGAGTGGCCAAGAGGTAAGGATTGTTGGTTTAAACCTAGGGGTGCCAAAATGAATGGGACCTAGGGGCCCTCATGCTTACTTAATCATTGAACGGTTAGAACCCGAGCAAGTGCTCTAATAAGCTATTCCCGGATAGCAACCGTGAATATTGGCCATGCATTAAGAGTGCCTAGAGATACTAGGGGTTTCCAAGTTTGAGTGAGATTGAACACCCTAGGGGCAACTGCTTGCCAGCACCACTGATTAACATAGAAGTCTCTGCAAACCCATGTAACTTCGATTACACTCTTGAATAGTAGCAATGCCCTAGGTAACTTAATGGTTACCCTTGTGAGGGATTTACTTTTGCATTAGTAGCGATGTCCTAGGTAACTTGATAGTTACCCTTGATGGGGATATTTATTGGCTAGATCTTAGTGTTGAGACTCGGTTCTCCCCTATTGATTAGAAAATATGTTGGAGGGTGTGGTACACCTGAATTGTCGGAAATTGTCGAGCATTGGTCTCGACAATTTGTTTGCTCTGGGATTTTTTGAGTGCGGGGATTTATCTGTTTATTTGAAATAGCTTCTCATTGGTTATCAGGCATAACCATAAGTTTGTCAGGACGCTTTTCCATTCTTGAAATTGATTGCTTAGGGTCCGGATGGATCTGGAACCCTAATTTTGTTGGCTATTGTTATCAGTGGTCAGTGACCACCTGTCTTCTCTACATACTTTTGTTTTAAAGTTGAACTTACTAAGCATTTCTGCTTACCTAGTTGTTCCATGTTGTAGGTAAGAACAAGGGCAAAGTAGAGCAGTGAGCGCTGGAGTCTACTTTGTGGATGTACAAGTGGACCGACCTTTTGGGAAGATGTTTTGTTTTTGGAAATGTTGTTTTATTTTCATAAACAAAGCTCAATTTAATTTTCATAAATTATGTTTGTATTAAATATTAAGTATGACCATACAACTTTAAAAAGTTTTTTACGGGTTTTTCAGACATTTCGTTAAATGAAAATGTTTATATTTCCGCATTATCGAGTCTTAAAAATCTGGGACATTACACCACCCCACTAAGCTAAGCCCTAAAATCACAAACCTAACTCACTTGTCTCCTTACCTGAACCCTAGAGTGATTATTGGTTTCTTTGAAATTGTGGGCTTGGCCCAAATTGTTAATTGGAATTTTAAAATTCTTATTAAATTTTGAATTAAGTGGCCCAAGTTCAAATTGGACCTAAATGACCTATTGGGCTTTTATTAGCCAAGTTCAATATTTTTAAAGATTGTTTAAAATTATTGAAGTCATTTATAATTCAAAATTATTTGGACCATTTTAAATGTCAAAATGGACCCAAAAAGGCTAAAAAGAGGTCAAAATAACATCTAAATTCCGGAAATTACAAGTGCCTTAACATATAACTACCTTCAACCCAAAAACTCAAAACAAAAAAGGTGATAGCACACTTACTCGAGATGTAGCGCCTGTAAGTTTTGTGACGCATGCAAACACGAAAGTATTTCATCCCGTTCACCAAGATGTATGAAGATTCTCTCCAGACGTCCAGGTCGCTAGAGTGCAATAACTAGTGAAAATTGGGGTTTGGGAGTAATCGAAGGGTTTTTTAGAGAGTTTGGAAAGCTCGGGTTTTTCTAAAAATTTCAAATCGTAAAAGTGAACATGAGAGAGATAACCCTCGCGCTTTATACACAGACTTGGGGAGGAAGAACCTTCCCCTCGACCATTGATCATCTATGGGGTAGACACTCGAGCGTAATCCAACGATCACGATTATTAAGGTACAGATCACGATCATTAGCATGGGAAAAGGAAGCCTCGGGTACATGGCGAAAGGACACTTTGGATACAGATTGGACGTCTTGGGCATGGAGTAGACTCCTCATTAATTGCACCGATTGATGGGCCCAGCAATGGGGAGTCAACAAGTACCATTACCTTTTTGGAGTGTGACGTCATGAAGAGCCTAAGCGTTCCCCCCTGAAGACCTTTGAAATTACTCCTCTCAAACTAAGTCTCCACTGTCTGAGGACAAGTGAAGACTTGGGAAGGGGGGGGGGGGGGGGGAATGTTGTCTGTAATTTCACCTTTGGACACGTGGGAATCATTAGAGAAGTACTTAGGCCCCTCGGGAGCTAATGAAGTCTTGTGGAGCTCGCCTAGAGCTTTTTTAGAGCATAGACTCCTCCCAGCACATTATGATCAGTTTCCAGGCATGGATGTCTTCAAGTTAGGCCATGTCTAGAGGACATCCGTGATGGTCCTCCTGTCTTCTTGGTCAGTTAGCCCTCCAGGTCTAGGAGTTTGTCCTTGATACCTAGAGGGAATGACAGATGTCAATCGTAGCAATTTTGTACCGTAAGCGGCCATTTGATAGCTTTTTGTGCCTCAAGTATTGGTGTCGAGCCCGTACACTCGATAATCGGTATGTCCCAATGCGCCACCTGACATGGGAAACATGCAACTGTGTTTTGACAGTGTCAGGGACGTATCCCCTGTGAAGTAGTGGGCTGCAACCTACGAATTAGGCCCCGTGCGATACGCCTGGGCCCACCACCTTAATTAGCGCACCCGGAGGTGTTACTTAGCATTAAATTCCCATATGATTGGGAATATTTGTAATAAATCCCCATTAAGAGAATTAATTGTCCCTAGCCTGTATAAATAAGGTTGGGGCTTCCATTGTAAATGACTTTTTGGCTTTTGGACTTTTGATCCCTCATTTGGTACTTAAAGCAATATATACACTACCTCATGGACTAGGGTTTTTGTATAACCTGAACCACTTAAAATCTCTTGATCTTTACTGCATTTCGTTATGTTCTTGTTTATTGAGTTGATAGTGAAAAAGGCAGTCAACAATTGTACTTTTATACCCAATATTTTTTTAACGGTAAATATACCCAATTTTTTTTTCAGAATGTTGTATTGTTATACCCAATCTTTGTTTTAAATAGTAAATATACTTAATCTTTATAAAATGTTGTACTTTTATACCTATATTTTTTTGTTATTTTGAAAATATAAGAATGTAAAGGAAAAATATATGATTTTAATTATTTTTTAAAATTTTAAATTATTTTCACTAACCTACTCTTTTTTAAAATAATTATTTTAAATTAAAAATTAATAAAAAAATTGATTTAAAATTAGAAAAAAAATCTTATAATGTTTCTTCACTTTTTTGTAAAAAAATATAGGTTTTTAATTTTAAAATCTTAAATGATTTTTTTATTATTTTGAGAAATAATAAAAAAGTAAAAATGATTTAAAATTTTAAAAATAAGTAAAAAGTTATATTTTTCCTTCACTTTCCTATTATTTCTCAAAATAATAATAAAAAAATAAGTATAAAAGTACACCATTTTAAAAATATTAGGCATATTTAGCATAAAAAATAAAATTTGGTATAAAAGTATAATTGTAGCATCCTCCTAATCCAGGACCGTTACACTATGTACTTTAAATAGTGTTAGACTTGCTAATCAAGTCCCTTGGTTATAAACGTGTTACTAAGGTTAGTGACAATGGTTAGGGTTAAAAAATTTGGTAAAAAAAAACGTTGACTTTTCATTTAAAAGTTTAGTACATACATGGGATCCAAAAATAATATAAACAAATGTTTAAAAGGGGTAATACAATTAAAAAGTTACAACCAGTCGACCTACGCGGCAAAATAAGGGATACAACCCTAGTTCCTCCAAGATAACCCCAGCTGTGGTGGTCGAACAGTCGCATATGTACACGCCGCCACCGAAGCTCTCCAACTCATAGCTGATCCAGCTTCCCTTTCCCCTTACCTGCACGATATAGCACCCGTGAGCCAAGGCTCAGTAAGAAAACTTAAACATGTGCATGAACAGTAAATATAGATTCCATATGCATATCTAGCATGTCCAGTAGTAATAACCTACTCATGCATGCATACAACTACAAATAAATGATCATAGGATCATTTTGGGGCCCGCTTCCCTAAATAGATGACCATAGAGTCAATTTGAGCCCTATGCCCTAGCTATGTGACCATAGAGTCACCCAGGGCCCTTTGCCCTAGCTCTGAGTAACTAGCCATAGACCTATCCAAGCGCTTTGTTTTCCAAATGACCATAGGGTAGGCCAACGTAATAGTACGTCCCTGATTAGGCCTAAGCCTCTCCACCAGCGCACAACGTGCTATTGCCGCCCTTGACTAATAAGTCAATGCCTAGACCAGATATTCAAATACCGATATGGATAAGCATACTTCAGACAATACAAATATGCATACATATTTATCATATATCTTAGTCAATTAAATACAAACACAGTAATAACCATGTTCCTTAATGAGTTCAAGCCATAATTATGCACGCAATGTAAACAATTGTTAAACAATTATCTAGGCACAAAGCATTCAAGCATGCTTAACCAATGAGCACAAACATAACCTAAATCACATTCATTCTCAGGGGCCCGAGCCCTATTCATAATTACATTTAACAACCGAGCCAAGCCCTAATCACATATATCACGTATTGGGTGTAGTTTTCTTACCTCAGGCCCGAGTGCAATGTATATAAAGAACGACCCTTGACCACGATCTCGGTTCCGAGTCCCTAGCGATAACCTAGTCACAACCATAATATAGAATCCCATCAATAACAAGCGAATAAAGGCTTTTGGATCAAGCCCTAGCCTCCGGGATGTCGAATTCTACTAAACCAAGTAGTAGAATCCTTCCCGAGCCCTTAGGTTTGGGTTCCCGCCACCCAAAACCTAATTTTGCCAAAGTTCCCATTTTGAGCCTCAGCGCCCCTCACGGGTGTTGCGGCTCTCCTCAAGTCAGAGAGCCTAGCCTCTCTTTTGTCAGGACACGGGCCGCAACGCAACCTAGTAGGCGTCGCGACGCGATGGCGGTTCAGGGAACCACCCAGGCTCTTGGGTTCAAGAGGGTCATGGCGCGGCCCTGCAAACCCAATTTTTTCCAACATTTCTTCAACTCTATTTCCCTCAAAATTCATCCCAAAGTGATACCAAACCCATAACTCAGTCTCAAAATATCAACAATACATCCAGAGCAGCTTAAATACACCAAAAACCAAACTAAAACATCACCAAGAATTAAAATCCCTCCTTTCAGTTCAAAACTCAAAACATACAAAACAATAAGAACACCACTTAATCAAAACCAAGTTTAGAGCTTACCTCAATTGTTATAAATGACCTTAGGCTGCTGCTAACTGTTACACCCAGATTTCGAGACTTGAGGTAGTGACCTCGAAAGCTGGATTCGTCAGGTGTGAGCTCGCGATAGCTAAAATACATGTTCGTGATCTAGACGCCAAACCTTCGAAGCAATGTGGCCACCTCGAAGATAGGTAGCCTCGAAGTCCTTTCTAAGCTCGAAAGACATAACATCGGAGTATATCCATTGTCGGGTATCCTTGGTTCAAAGTGGCCCGAGCTTGGCATGGGTGTGAGCCCAAAATGAGGCGGCCTCGGTGGTATTTACCCGCTCCAAGCTGGCCTTGGGGAAAGTAATATAGCTCGTGATTTATTCAGAGACCCAAACTGACATGAGGCTGATTGTTGACCTTAAACGACTTAGTAGGTCATCTGATGAGACGCAGTCCATGCATTCAAGAGATATTTATTGTTGTAACTTCCCTACAATAAAGGGATATTAACTAGTCGGTTATACGCCCCCTAGTCTTCAAGGGACGATTCCTTGTATATAGGAGTTACATAATTTAATGTCATTATTCCCATTAATGAAGAAGAGTATCTTCCCAAAATATGTGCGAACAAACTCTAAGAACCCTCTATAAATGAGAAGTCATGAACACTTGAGAAGGACCGAATTTTTGTGATCTTAAGAGAATTTATGGAGAATCCATCCTTGAAGGAATTCCAGAAAACTCCAAAGTCCTAATAAAAAAGACTCGTGGACTAGGCAGAATTAACTGCTAAACCACGTAAAAAAGCCTCATTGTTCTACTGTATTATTCTTCTTTGCCATAGTTTTTATTGTTTACGTGCTCTACATTTTACGTTGGAGAAAAACAGCATCAAAAGTTTGGTGCTTTCATTGAGAGCCTTAAGTAGTACAATCCCTGAATAGCCATGGCCGCGAATGATCAGGGTATACCTGAAGAAAACTATCCACGACGCCCTGGGAAGCAGCCAATGGTAAATCCAGAAACTGAAGAGAGAAGTGAGTCCTCCGATTCTCGGGGACCTCCAGCACCTCCGGCTCCAAGGGATGATGAGGACATGTACTACAATCCTGAACGGTACGTCCCCATTGTGGAACTTGAAAACCAACAGTTAAGAAAACAGTTAGCTGAGGCCAAGAAGCGGAATGAGGAATTGGCTAGGTTAGCTGCGGAGGCCCAGGCAGCTCAGCCCCAACCTCCGCGTGAGAACCAAGCCCCACCTCCTCGGGACGTTCATGTTCCTCCCCGCAGGCCTCGTGGGCGGCCTCAAAAGAACGCTTCCACAAGGAGAACGGAGCAACCTCCACCACCAGCGGAGCAACCTGCTCCCTCGATGTAACGACCCAAATTCGTTGTTAAGGCTTAAGGGCCTTGATTAGTGTGCCTGGAGGGCATAATGGGATTTTTGTGTGTGACTTTAATGAGTTAAATGCATGATTATGATTTAATGCATGTTATATGAATATTTGACTATTTGAGATGCATGACTATGTGTATTAGTATGCATGTAGACCTGATTGTCTTAGAAAGAGCATAATTGTAATTTGGCCATTTTGGGCATGACTGTGTTGGTATCTGTGATCTGTGACTCGAGACGATCCTAGAATGAGCGGGTTAGCGGAAAAGTCAAAGCGGGAATTTATACCCGGCTTGGGTCAAGTCTTGGGAGTTTAAATGGGAATTTGGAAAATATATATTGAGATTAACCTTGATGATGAGGAATATATATATATTTGGTGATTAATCAGGTATTGGGTAGCAAGCGGGAAATTATTAGAGACACTCGAGGAATTAGTGGGAATTGGGTAAAATGACTAAAATGGCCCTACATGGACAAAAAGGTTTAGAATTAATAGGGAGGGCATTTTGGTCTTTAGGATTTTTAGAGATAAGTTAAATGAAGCTTTATATTTAGTGGGATTGGTAGAATATAGTTATAAGGCTGTAGAAAAGAAAGAAAGAAGGAAGAAAAAAGAAAAGAGAGAAAACAGTGTGGGTTTTCTTCAAAGGATCGGTTTGTGGTTCTCCCACCATTTCCCTTCATTTTTCTTGGAGCTAAGCTCAGTGGTGAGCTAGGATAGGCTAAGCATCAAGGATCCTAAGCTAGACTTGAAGATTTGCAAGGGATTAGCAAGAACACATCAACATTGAGGTAAGTTTTTAGAAGTTTCAGTTTTAGGGTTTGACTGGTTTGAGCTGTGTATCTAAGCTGAATTGATGGGGATTTTTGGGGAATTCAGGCCAAGGTTGAGAAGGAGCAAGCTAAGGAGGTCTAGGGTTTAACTCAAGGTCGAATTTCCATCCACGGTATGATTTCTAAGTCTTTAACTTTGATGTTTGACTGATTTTCTAGGTTTAGGGTTCATTGTGGTAAATCTTGAGTTTTGGGTTGCTTGAGCTTGGGTTATGAGTTCTTGGGATGCTTGGGATGAGTGTGGGGTGTTGATAAGTTTTTTTTTTGGGTTTGGGAAAGATTTGGACAAGTTTGGGGTTGAAATGGTTGAAAGAAATCGCAGAAAATGATTTTTGGGTGTTGCCTGTCTGCAACTAGCGCTACAGCGCTAGTCTTTGGGCGCTGTAGCGCTAGGCCCTGTTTCTGGGGATGTGCAGTTCTGCTTGTAGCGCTATAGCGCCCTCTTTAGAGCGCTGTAGCGCTGCACTGTTCACATAAAGGGGTTTTTGGGCTATTTTTGAGGGATTTTGACCTAGGGTTCGGAGCTCGATTCCACCACCTTGTTTTGTGGATCTAGGACTTCCTGGGGGGCTCGGGTTTGGTCCCGAGGCTAGGTTTTGGACTTGAGGTTTGGTAATGACTTTGACTTATGGATTTTGTTTAGGTGAGCGCTAGGGCTCGAGTGGGATCGTGCTCGAGGAGTCAGGTGATCAAAGCTATCGAATTGAAAGGTAAGAAAACCGTAGCACCCGAGAACAGGGCATGGGCCCACAGTGTTATTGCAGGGCAGGGCCCTAGATTGTATTACGTGCGAATGTATGACCTTAGATGAATTATTATATGTTTGAATGATTATTTCAAAATGTACTATATGTGTGATTATAATGAAATGAACGGCTAAGGCCGAGAGCGGCGAAGGCTAAGTACGGCCTTGGGGCCAGAAGTAACACTTAGTACATGGAGTGCTTATAGCCAGGGTGGGACCCAATGGATACATGAGTTATCCTTACGGTAAGGACCAAGACCCCAGGCTTTGGTAAGGCCTCTGGGGCGACATGGCCGTGTTTGTTCAGTCTGATGGTTTTCCTATTTAGCAGTGGATTATATGTCAGCTATATTTTATGCATATGTTATATACTGTATGAGTTTTCTTGCTGGGCTTCGGCTCACGGGTGCTCTGTGTGGCAGGTAAAAGCAAAGAGTCAGTCAACCGGCCATGAGTATGGAGAGTGTGGGGGCGGCGCGTACATGTTTGGCCTGCCCGACTGCTTTGGTCGGGGGCCGAGCGAGGCCATGGGGCTCCATGCGCGGTGGCCGAGCGAGGCCAGGAGGCGCTGCGCGCGCGGGGGCCGAGCGAGGCCATGGGACTTCGTGCTCGGGGGCCGAGCGAGGCCAGGAGGCTCCATGCGCGGGAGCCGAGCGAGGCCAGGAGGCTCCGTGCGCGGGGGCCGAGCGAGGCCATGGGGCTCCATGCGCGGGGGCCAAGCGAGGCCATGGGACTTCGTGCGCGGGGGCCGAGCGAGGCCAGGAGGCTCTGCGCACGGCAGCCGAGGACCTCTCGTGACTCTCATATTTTGCCTTGGTGGAATTTGGGCGTCCACAGATTAAAATGTAAGTGATAGGATTACAAACCTAACACGACCTTAATAGGTTTGGAACAAAGCAGCTAAAACTAATCGGCAGTAGGTTGGAGCATAACCCACTTCGAATAAGTCGAGATTGAGGCTGGAGTATCTTGCAAAACAATAGTTTCGATCTCATAACCTCGGAAAGCTAACCAAGGATGAGAAAAAGTAACTAAAAAGTACGATATAACTAAACTGTTTGCATTACACACCATACAAATACTTTCAGGTGCATGGTTAAAGTAATATCCGACCTTGACAAATAACGAGATCGGAAGCGGATAATTCGAGCAAACTGTGCATGAATGCATTGAACCTCGAGCTTAAATCCAAACTATGTTTGTGTGATTAAACAGGCATATATAACTCTTTAATATAAAATGTGCAAAATATTTCAACCCAAGAAATGTAAAGCATATATAATAAAAGGAAGTCAAAAAGAACGAAAAATTGTACCAGCCCCATGGGCATAAAAATAAAAGAAAACAATTACAAAAGTAAAGGGACGCAGCCCCGATGTATCATCTAAAGTGAAGGAGAAATTTCCTTGGCCTTCTCAGCATCCTCCTTTGCCTTCTCAGCATCAGCATCCTCCCCAGCTCCCTCAGCGCCATCATGAGCAGCCTCCGCATCCTCTAGCCGAGCCTGCCATTTGGCTACGAGTTTCGTCTCAAGATGGCCCAAGAAGCTGGTATCGAGGTCGACATTGTTGGGCCATATTCTATACATGGCCAGGTCGAATGCCCAATCCTTTTTCTCCTTAAACTCTTCAAGAAGACGAGCCTTTTCACCCTCAATGATCTCAAAAGTGTCGGCCTTATCTTCTTCAAGCTTGGCATTGACCCCCTTGAGCCGAGTATTTTCCTTCTCAAGCTCTGCGAGCCTGGCGATCTGCTTCTCAAGCTCGGATATCTTGGCCTTAAGCTCCTTGGCTCCAGCCTCAACCTTTGCCTTTGTTGCCTTGAGCTCATCACTCAGTTTGAGCTGAAGATCCTTCGCCTCTTGAGCATAGGACTTGCTTGAGTGGATCTCATTATTTAATTTATAGTTGAGCTGAGCAGAAACAGCAAGAGCCTGACATACAAAGAAATCAACATTAGCATATGGACCGTCTATAAGTACAGCTAGTAGCGAGAAAAGAAAAATTACCACGGCAGTTTGCTCGACACTCTTCTCGTAAAGTGTGTTGCAGTCTCGGGCATTGTTCAAAAACTGCCAATGGGGAGCGTCGAAACCGCTAAAGCTCTGACCCACTCGAGACAGAATGTCTGAGCCCAGCGTAGCCCCATGAGGTCCAGCAGCATTGTCGACTACATACTCATCAACGTGAGTAGAAACTAACAACTTGTGGGTTAGGGAAGCCGAGGGTTTTTTCGGAGGTGGGCCGAGCGTTGAGTGAACCATGATGGGAGGTGGGGGCTTGACCATGGTGCATGCCCCGACCTATGGAGTTGGCTCCACAGCGGAGCTCATGGAAGGCGAAGCTGGGGGAGGAGGTGTCTTTTTAGTCCTCTTAAGGACCTTGGAGGGCCGGTCGGTCTTTCGCGACCCCCTGGGACGCTTACTCCTCTTGGCTTCGCCACTCTCAAGGATGTTTTCGAGATCGGAGTCCATCTTGCCTACACAGTTACACCACAATATGAGTTATCAAAAAAAAAAGTAACTCAGCATCATGCAAACATACATGGGATAAAAAGACAAACGGAGAGAAACCTAACTGGAACTCTCCCTCGAGCTTGAGCTCGGCGACCACGAAATTCCCCCATCTTCAGAAGAGGCGGGGGGAGTGCCTTCCCTATAGGTGGACGTCAACCTTGAAAGGTCCCTATAGTCATTGGTCCCATATTGGACGGCTATTCTGTTCCATACCTCGTTCAGGCTATACATGGTGTCGTATTTCCTGAGCCAGCTATTGAACCTATGAACCCGGTCATCTACCCAAGACCATACATAAAAATGGTTCCTATCATCCTCACACAATACTAACCTATCGGGCTTATGCTTTAGTAGGGAAGGGGGCCACATATTCGAGCTAAGGATGATTGTACCTTGGTCATCCAAACTAAAGCTTGAGGCCTCGTCATTGGCCTCGTTCCCCGATTGTGGACTCCTGTGAAGGACTAGAGACGGAGGCCTCGCCTCTCTCCTTGGGGGGAGGTTACCCGTTGGCAAAGGCACAAGATCCCACCGATTGTATTTTTTATTGGACCAGTCCGATGTAGACCGATACCCTCCTAAGAGCTCACAAGCCCAAAGCTTGCCTTCATGCAGGAGATAGGAGAGGGATCTCCTGCCGTAAGGAAGTTGGAGCAGAGTCTCTCTGTGCTCCTTCATCTCATCAATGGGAGTAGGGCGATGATAGTTGGCTGGAAAGTTAAACACATTTTAGCTAAGCACGAGCCTAAAGCAAAGTTCGAGCACAAAAGAAGGAGGTTGAAATACTTACGAATCCGTTTGAATGAATAGAATCGAGACGGGGCTAGGCCATCTGTCTAGAAGAAGGCCTTCTTGAAATAAGGAGGATGGTTGGGAAGATCTTCAAACATCTTCTTCTCCTTGGGATAGCTCGAGAGATAGTAGTAGCCATCCCCTCCCTAAGCTCGGGAGGGATTGCTTTTCAAACAAAAGAGATACAGGATCTCCTTTGGTGATGGTCCTTCCCACTTCAGCTCGTGGTAAAGTGACCTCAGGGTAGACAGAACCCTGTAAGAGTTGGTGTTGAGCTAGAAGGGGGCCAACCCAAAAAAATCTGTGAAGTCCTTGAAAAAAGACTTCAAGGGCAGTACTGCCCCTGCCTTCATGTGCTCCTAGCTCCAAGATGCGTATCTCAGCTTGCTGTCAGAATGGAGCGCGGCAGCTTCGCTCATGGAAGGTCAGGGCTCGACACCTTAGCGAGCCTGACAGTCCTATACCATGAAAGGCCAGGATATCAGTTATCTGGCCTAATGATGTAACTGAGCTCCAATAATGCTCAGCCTCGAAAAACTCCCTCCTCGGCTGTGAGGTAGAGGGTTCCCCCATCAGTGAAAACTGCAGCTCACCTGGTTTGAAGGCGACTGTCACTTTAAGCGAAGGGTCGAGTGGGATCGATCTAGGCTTGGTATCAGGATCTGAATGAAGGGCGACCCTTAGTCTTCTCCTTTTCCCTTCTTCTACCTCGTCTATCTAACGTCGAAAGTGATCTCGAGTGTCCTCTTGTTCACGCCTTAGTTCGTGTTCCCGAAGTAGACGTTGATTCCGAGTGAAAGGAGATTTCGGGCTCGGCGTTACTGGCGAATAGGGAATTGCGAACTTTGACCCCCACCACTTTCCTGAATTCTGTGGCATCTAACAAGAAAGTAAAAGGGTGAGGGCCAAGCAAGCAAGAAGTACAGAGATAAATAGCACCTAAGCTAGAATGATCGAGGCTACAAGTCAAGCTCGATCCAAAGGAGACGAGACCAGTCCCAGAGCGTGTGCTCCACCGAAGGTTAGGAAGGTGGATTTGTCATGGGAAATCCAAAATATTAGGAAAAAAAGTGGCGGTTATTTAGAAGGTGATATTATTGGGAATCGTTCATTCCTTAAAGGCAGACCTTAATTTTGTACCCGATATCTTCATGTGCAAGATACGGCTTCTAAAAACCAAAAAAAAAAAAGGAACCATTTTTGGACCCTTTTTCGCAGAAGCTAGGTTTGAATCTAATACTAGTGTGATTAAACTAGTGGATTGATAAAAGGGACGAGAATAAATCCTAATGCCTACGATGCAACAGAAGCATAAGCGTGCATAAAAAGAAAAAAAAAATGTATATACGTAACGCAAAGAAGTCATGAACTGATACTTGCACAATGTGATCAGATGAAATAGAGAAATGGATGAGCAAACGAGCGGTTGCAAGTATGACCTCACCGAGTCAAAGATTCCAATGTTACTTTGTCTACTCGGCTTCGAGAACATGCAAGAAATGGGCAAGGAGGGTTCTGGTTTTTCCTTCTTCTTCTTTTTTTCTGTCTGAAATGAACGTGAGAGTAAAGGAAGAAGACGACTGGGGTCCAATTTATAAGCCCATGAAAATGCGAAAGGTTGGATTAATCTGGGCCATTGGCCAGATTCCGTATCAAATCCGACGGCCAGGGATAAGTGACATGATGGTACCATAAAGGTGGTAGGCGAACGATCATGGGCAAGTTTCCAAAGGCACTCAAGTACATTGAGTGAGCAGTACCCAGCTGACGCGTGTCCATACTCGAGTATGTGTGACGGAGTGGTTCCCGAAGAAAGTAGTTCAAAAGTTTCCTTCTCATAGGATTCGAACTAATACTTTTGAGAGGGCAAAATGTTACACCCAGATTTCGAGAACTGAGGTCGTGACCTCGAAACCTGGATTCGTCAGGTGTGAGCTCGCGATAGCTAAAATACATGTTTGTGATCTAGACGCCAAACCTTTGAAGCAATGTTGCAACCTCGAAGATAGGTAGCCTCGAAGTCCTTTCTAAGCTCGAAAGACACAACATCAGAGTATATCCATTGTCGAGTATCCTTGGATCAAAGTGGCCCGAGCTTGGCATGGGTGTGAGCCCAAAATGAGGCGGCCTTGGTGGTATTTACCCGCTCCAAGTTGGCCTTGGGGAAAGTAATACAGCTCATGATTTATTCAGAGACCCAGACTGACATGAGGCTGATTGCTGACCTCGAACGACTTAGTGAGTCATCTGATGAGATGCAGTCCATGCATTCAAGAGATATTTATTGTTGTAACTTCCCTACAATAAAGGGATATTAACTAGCCGGTTATACGCCCCCTGGTCTTCAGGGGACGTTTCCTTGTATATAGGAGTTACATAATTTAATGTCATTATTCCCATTAATGAAGAAGAGTATCTTCCCGAAATATGTTGGAACGAACTCTAAGAACCCTCTATAAATAGAGAAGTCATGAACACTTGAGAAGGACCGAATTTTTGTGATCTTAAGAGAATTTATGGAGAATCCATCCTTGAAGGAATTCCATAAAACTCCAAAGTCCTAATAAAAAAGACTCATGGACTAGGCAGAATTAACTGCTGTTGACCCTGATTTTGGTCAATTGACACAGAGTCAAAAATGCTTGATGTGGACAGATATGTTGAAATGAGAATAATGACAAAAACAGTAAAGCACACAAGAATTTATAGTGGTTCGGCCCCAGTATCTGGTAATAACCTACGTCCACTTGAGCTGTTATTGATATAAGATTCAAAGGAGTGATCAAAGAACTAGGGTTCAATGAGTTTCACAAACCTCTTAAGAACAAAACAATATATCGAATGTGATAGCTCTAAGAAACTTGTAAAACTCTAATCTCAGATAATTAGAAAGCCAAAAGTCCCTTTCCTTGAGCTATCTTTCTCTATTTATAGGCTCAAGGAAGATTACATTAATTTGTTACAGATATTCTTTCCTAAATAATCGGATACTCAAGAAATCATGGGAGATAATTTCGGATATGATTATAACTGCATAAGATTTTCTCCAAATATATCGAGTATACGACCAAGCTGGTCGTATATAAAGATTGAGTGTTGCGCCATAGACATCTTTCTGGTCGATGGCCGAACAAGACTTTTGCCAGATGTCAACCACGTGTATTAAACGTCTGCCATGTCATCCATGCCTGTTTTTTGGATAACATTTGCCCCCCAAGTTTGTTTAGTGCGACCAGCAATAAAGAAACTTTAGGGAAACAACCGTTCATATGCCCCACGAAATCTGTGAGAATCCTCGAGCGTTTTTTAAAACCGTGACATAATTATGTCTAATCAAGCCTTTTCGATTTTCAAGAAATCAATTTGACGGCTTATACACTCCCCCACGTTTTGAAAATGGGAAAGTCATGATTGCCACTTTTTGCCATACTGCAGCCTCTGTAAGTAACCTCTTTATCTTTCTTATAATTTTTTACTCACCATTCCAATCAAGAACTTCAAGAACTTTGCTTCAGAGCCCAGAATTTTGAAACCATTCAGACAACCTGCCGAAGGTCTTTCCGACTCGAAATTTCTATTTTTTCTAAATCTCCACCCTTTGCCCAGGTAATCACTTCGTCTTTTAAACTCTTCATTATGCCATGCATGCTGTTACTGTGCTCTTCGATTTCCTGCGTTCTTGAGTAGAAATTATGAGGATTTTGTATAAACCATTTGATGCTTGGTAAGAGAGCGTATTTCTGCTTTATATAAGTTAGGAGCTAGTTCGATAGTAAGGATCATAGGTTTAGGGCGTAAGATCGACGTAAAAATTCAATCTTTAAGCTAGCTGAAAAAACTGGGTTTTTTCCCGCCCTTTAGGAGTTGAAAAAGTTTCTTTTCAAAAAACGTTTTACTTCCTTTTTGATCCGTTTTTCAAACTGCTAGCGCCAAACTTAGTGTATGGGTAGGATGCTGCTGGTCAATAGACGCGAGCAACGTTATCCCAATCTCCCACGTAACTCCACAGGCTATGTGTCTTATCTCCTCCTTTGTCTGTTTGCAGTTCATATGCAAGACCCTTGGGGAGAAAAAAGACCCATTGAAGACGACCTCCTAGCTCAGCTGCTTGAAGGCGAAGAAAACCCATCTACTCTGATACCAGATATCCCTTTCTCTCGCCCTAGCCCAAACCCTTCTCCAATCCCAACCCAGAGAATGGATCGAACAAAAACAAATGCTCAAAAAAGGAAAATCCCTAACTCCTCAAGCCAGCCTACTGCTGATGCCCCCTCGACCAGTGGTCGAGGTGAAAATGCTCCTGATGCCAATGCACAAAGGCATGCCCGTCCTCGACACGCTGCTCAGCCGGATGTTGAGTTGCATGTTGTTCCCCAGAGTAGAGTGACGATGCGGATGATCGCCAACTACTTAAATAAGTATAAACTGACAGAGATGACCCTGGTCAGATCTTCTATCAACTAGAGGGCCAACCTGCCAGGCGAAGCCTACAGCACCTGGTCGCGGTTTCACATTGAGGCAGGTGCCACTTTGCCTCTTCACCCGTTCTTTTAGGGGGTGGCAAATTACTTTGGAGTTGCCCCTTTCCAAATTACTCCAAATGGGTATAGAATGCTGGCCGCACTCTATGTCCTTTAAAAACTCAGAAAATGGCCAAAGCCCACTCCCCACGAGGTCAACTTTCTTTTTGACCTTAAGTCCAACCCTTACCAAGAAGGCACGGGGTTTTTCCATTTTTGTCACCAAGAAACCGGGTGCACTTTCTTGTCCGACACTACTCACATCTCTAATGTGGGGAGGTACCACCAGGAATTCTTTCTTACTCCCGACTTAGCCGCTGACAACTTGGCCTTCACTCGAGGAGGTAAAAATTCTTACGTCACTAGCTTCTTCGCTTAGTGTTTTTCTTCCACAATGTCTTTACATTTCACTGTGTTCTAGGCCCATGGTTATGTCCAATCCCAACTCCAGGGATGGAGTCAAGGGCGGTACTCTTAGCCAGCATGCCGAATGCTGATTAGAGTGTCAAAAATTTAGTTACTAAGGCTAACCTTAGGCTGGTCGGCCTCTGGAATCCTCAACCAGCGACAAGTGAACCTTCGGCGGAGAATGCCCAAGCCGAAGTGGAACCCGAGCAGCAACCCCAAGCGTCTCCTCCGCAGAGGAGACCAACTGGGGTTACGATCAGGGAACCTGCCGTCCCTCGTCGAGCAGAGAAACCCTTGGCCCCCGAGGGCAAAGGAAAACAAAAGGCTGCTGAGCCTACTGAACTTTCTGACAACTCGTCGGATGAAAACAGTATAATAATCTCGCTTTTAAATCATTTTCCAATTCCCTCTCATCTATTTGATGGGGATGGCAACTTTAGGAATGCTCCCTCCTTAAATTCAGATTTCTTCCAGGAACTAGGTAGTTCAGTAAATAATGTTACAACCAGTAGTTGTAGCGTGGGTACTTTACTTATAATCCTTTTACTTTTATTCTTTTATCCTGCATGACCATTTAGTCTTACTGTTTGTGTTGCTTCCTTTTGTGCAGGTATGGACTCCGAGGACGTCTTTGAGTACTATCAAGCTACTGCTACCTCTTCTGTCCCGAAGAAGGATAGCAAGAGGGCTCGAGGGGAAAGCAGCAAGACCCTCGAAGAAGGCTCGAACAGACGATGTTCTAGCCACCGCCCCTTCCAAGGAGAACTCACCACCTCCGCCCCCCTCCGAGCAGACGACTCCCACTCCTGTTAATCCACAGCCTTCTTCTAAGGCTGCTGATAAGGAGACATTGGACAACTTGCCCGAAGGCTCCTTGCCCAGCTTCGTGGTCGGCTCAGCCAGGGAGAGGATATACAAGCTCTCGAAGCACAGACGCAGCCAGGCCGCCATTACTGAAACTTCCTCAATGGAGGTTGATCAAGTCGTCAATAGAGGGTTAAACGAGATAGTTAGCGTAAGTTACCTCCTGCTACTTTATCATTTATGTCTGATTTCTTTTCCTTACTTTATCTCATTCTTTGTCTTCAGGGGCTGCTAACTTAAACTGCTGGCTGGCGCCGTGTTGGGCGTTGGTTTCTCGGGGAAAGAACTTCGACTCCAGGCTTTCCCAGACTAAGCAAGCATTTGAGGCTGACTACAACAAGCTGCTCGAGGAGAATAAGGAGCTGTCCAAACAGAATGAACAACTATGCGAGGACCAAGCTACTCTCACCAAGGAGCTTCTGGATGCCCAAGATGCCTTGAAGAAAGCCAACGACTCCTGGGAAAAATTCAGGGAAAGGGCCAGGCTCAACACTCAAGAATGTAAGCAGCTTGAGCTTGATCTGACCGCCAGCAGGTAGGAGACAAGGGAGATTGAAAAGCGAGTGTAGGAGCTCGAGGAGGACGGGGCCAAGAATTTGAAGAAGTATAAGGAGGCCACTGACCTCTATTTCTATGAATTTTGGAAGCACAACTGGGAGGCCAACTTCAACTACCTGTCGGAGCAGTTGAAGAGGACTTTGATGGCGCAGTGTGCCATTTGGCTGGAAGAAGAAGAAAAGGGCAAAGTGCCTGCCTCCCGAGCAGGGGGGAAAGATGGTGATGATGCTGAAGCTGGTCCTTCGGCTGATCAAGGCACTCCTCCCAACCCTCCAACTCCTTAAGAATTTTTTCTCTTTTTTCTTTTTATTTCATTTTCATGGCCCACGGGTCGCGTTGTAAAGGCAATTTTTTTTGTTGCTACAAGGGCAGCTTTTTTACTTTTAATTAAACAATTACATCCGAGAAGTACTGCTCACAGTGTAAAAGAATGCCTTATGATATTATAATATTTTTTTCTATTATAACATCTGTTCACATGACCAAACTTAGCATAGTACTTTGGCTTGATTTAACAAAATATAAATTTTGAAAAATACTCTAAGTATCGTAGCATGCTTTCACTTATTTTGTTTGTGTGTTTACATACCTCTTGGTATACTTTGCTATCGATGTACCTTATATGCCCCCCAAGTGATCGAGGAGCTTTAGGTCCTTGGTCACTTGCCTTGACCACGACCTGTGCGAACATTACTGCTCGGTAGGAAACATAACACTTATAATACAGCAAAACAACACCCGTAATGAACAAATACTTGTAAAAATAAATTTACAAAGGTTGGCAAGAATGACTGGCTGCGCACAGTCCCTTATAATCTCATATTAAAATGGACTAAACATGTCTTTACGAGTGATCTTAGAAAGATCTTACACTTATAAGCGATTAGCCATACAACATGGCTAACCCTTTTTCAAAACTTGTAAAAAGTAAAAATTAATACAAGCCAGTCCTTTTAAAAGGGTTGTTTATTGATAATACTTGCGCAGGTGTTCTCCGTTCCAATAGCGTGGAACGAGATCTCCATTTAAGCGTGCAAGCTTGTAGGTGCCTGGATGAAGGACTTCCTCAATCTGGTAAGGTCCTTCCCAGTTTTGTCCGAGCACTCCAGTAGTTGGGTCGCGAGTGTTTAAGAAAACTCGTCGTAGTACTAGGTCTCCGACATTGAATTTTCTTTCTTTCACTTTCGAGTTAAAATACCGGGCGACCTTTTGCTGGTACACAGCTACTCGGAGTTAGGCTCTCTCCTGTTTCTCTTCAATTGAGTCTAGGGACTCTACCATTAGTTGGCTATTTTGGTCTTGGTCGTATGCTCGGCTCGCACAATCTTTCTACTGGCACAATATTCAAAGTGTCAGCATCTTTCGCACTTGCGAGTTTGGCTAAGGCATCTGCGTTCGAATTCTGATCCCGAGGTATTTGCTGGAGGGTATACTTCTCAAATTGAGCAAACAGATCTTTATTTTTATTTAAGTAGGCCACCATTTTGAGGCCTCGTGCTTGATATTCCCCTAGGACTTGATTCACTACCAGCTGTGAATCACTGTAAATATCCAGCACCTTTATGCTCATGTCTTTTGTCAATCTTAACCCAGCGAGGAGTGCTTCATATTCGGCTTCATTATTTGACGCAGTGAAGTCGAACCTAATAGCGCAGTGAAATCGATGCCCTTCTGGCGTTATCAATATCACTCCCGCTCCTGCGTGAGATTCGTTGGATGATCCATCCGTGAATAACTTCCACGAAGGAGCTTCAGCTTGGGGCTTAGGCGCTCTAAGCTCTTCACACTGCTCATTGTCTGGGAGCTTAGTGAATTTGGCAATAAGATCAGCCAAGACTTGTCTTTTTACTGCTGCTCACGGTGAATATGTAATATCGAACTGCCCGAGTTCGACTGCCCATTTTAATAAGTGTCCAACCGCCTCAGGCTTTTGTAGAACTTGCCGAAGGGGCTGGTCAGTTAAGATTGTGATAGGATGGGCTTGGAAGTAAGGACGTAACTTCCTTGAGGCCAAGATCAAGCAATAGGATAACCTTTCAATTGGAGGATACCTCAATTCAGCCCCTATTAACCTCTTGCTTACATAGTAAACCACCTTTCGTACGCCTTCTTCCTCTCGCACTAGCACCGCACTGGCAGCAACTTCGGTGATCACCAGGTAGATGAACAAAGTTTCTCCTTCGATAGGCTTTGATAAAATGGGAGGTTGTGCCATATGTGCTTTTAGGGCTTGGAAAGCCTGCTCGCAGTCTCCTGTCCATTCAAACTTCTTGTTGCCTCTAATTAGATTAAAGAAAGGGACGCATTTATTCGTCGACTTGGAAATGAATCTACTTAGTGCGACAATTATTCCAGTTAAACTTTGCACATCCTTGATCTTCTCTGGCGATTTCATGTCGATCAGGGCTTTTATCTTGTCGGGGTTGGCCTCGATTCCTCTTGAATTGACAATGAACCCCAAGAATTTCCCTAATCCGACTCCGAAGGAACATTTGAGAGGATTTAATTTCATTTGGTACTTGTTCAACACATCGAAACTCTCTTGTAAATCCTTCACATGTACTTTTGCTTTTTTTGACTTTACCAGCATGTCGTCCACATACACCTCCATGTTCACTCTTATCAACTCCTTAAACATGTGGTTAACCAATCGCTGGTAAGTCGCACCTACGTTTTTCAGTCCGAAGGGCATTACTTTGTAACAGTATAACCTCGTATCGGTCCAAAAGCTGGTGTGATCCTTGTCAGGGGGATGCATACTAATTTGATTGTATCCTAAGTATGCATCCATGAAGGAGAGGATCTCTTGTCCTGAAGTTGCATAGACCAGCTGGTCAATCCTTGGGAGTGGGAAGCAATCCTTTCAGCAAGCTTTATTAAGGTCTGTGAAATCCACACAGGTTCGCCATTTTCCGTTAGGCTTGGGAACCAGTACTGGATTAGAAACCCATGACGGATAAAAAGCTACCCTGATGAATCCATTCTCCTTTAATCTTTCAACTTCTTCTTTTAAGGCTTTCGACCTATCCTTATCGAGCAGCCTTCTTTTTTGTTGCACGGGTGGAAAACTCTTGTCAACATTCAGGACATGGCTGATAACTGCAGGATCTATCCCAACCATGTCTTTGTGTGACCAGGCAAAGACTTCCTGGTTCTTTCACAAAAATTCCACCAGTGCATGCTTCGTTTTTGCTTCTAAGTTTTTCCCGACCTTTACGACTTTGGTCGGGTCTTTTTTGTCAAGTTGGACCTCTTCTAGGTCCTCGACGGGTCCAACATTTTCCTCAAAATCCCCAAAGTGAGGATCTAAATCCCTATCCTCACTTTGGGCAACACCCTATTTAGTGACTCCATCACCGCATTGGGCTTGTGTATCAATAGCCATCTGCAACCTATCTGGGGGAGTGCTCTTTGACGTTCCCTTCTTCGCCTTTGTAACTGAGGCGTTGTAGCACTCCCTGGCTTCCCTCTGATTTCCCAACATGCGTCTTACCCCTGCATCTGTCAGGAATTTCATGGCCAAGTGCCATACTGAGGTGACGGCCCGAAGATCAACCAGTATGGGCCTTCCAATGACAGCATTGTACGCCGAAGGACAATCGACTACTATAAAAGTAGCGAGTAATGTCCAGGTAGCGGGCACTGTACCTGCTGTCACTGGAAGTCTGATTGACCCTGCTGGGGCGAGTCCCTCACCAGAGAAGCCGTAAATTGTTTGGTTGCAGGGCTCCAAGTCCTTAACTGACAACTTCATGCGTTCCAGCGAAGATTTGTACAGGATGTTCACCGAACTTCCTATATCAACTAGTACTCTTTTCACCATCATATTGGCAATTTGAACGTCCACGACCAGCGGATCGGAATGTGGGAACCGGACATGCTGGGCGTCGCTATCAGAGAAGGTTATCTCACCATCCTCTGACCGAGCCTTCTTCGATGCCCTGTCCTCCACAGTCATCATCTCGATGTCCTGGTCGTGACGTAGGGTCTGAGCATATCGTTCCCTCGCCTTTCCAGTGCTTCCCGTGAGGTGCGGGCCTCCGCAGATGGTGAGTAAAGTGCCAGCTACGGGGTCAGGCTACAAAGGTGGCAAGCGGTGGCGTGTGGGCGCATGCTCGTTGCCACCTGGAGCTTCTCGTTGGGAATTTCCCGAGGCCCGTACATATCTTCTCAAGTGTCCTTGTCTAATAAGGAACTCGATTTCATCCTTTAGCTGGTTGCATTCATTTGTATCATGTCTGTAGTCGTTATGATAACGACAGAACTTGGTAGTGTCTCTCTTCGAAATATCTTTTCGAATGGGAGCAGGTTTTTTATAAGGCACACTGGAACTCGTGGCCTGATACACCTCTCCCCGAGACTCAATAAGGGCAGTGTAGTTAGTGAACCAAGGTTCGTAACGATTACCCTTGGCTCGTTTATTGTCAGAGGTGGAAGGCTCATTATGCGGCCGTTTCCCCCCATTATTGCCATTGCCATTCCCGTTGCCTTTGTCGTTGCCATTAGGCTTTGACCCATTGGCAGCTTTGGCGGGCTCAGCAGTCCCCTTATCCTTGCCTGGGGTTTTCCCTTCGCTGGCGATGGCATCCTCGAGCTTGATGTAGCGATCAGCTCGATCTAAAAATTCTTGGGTCGTCCTGACCCCATGCTTTCTGAGGCTGTTCCATAGAGGCGTGCGGCGCTTAACCCCTGCGGTTATGGCCATCATCTTGCCTTCGTCTCGCACTGTTTTCGCTCCAACAATTGCTCGCATAAACCGCTGGACGTAATCTTTCAGCGGTTCTCCGTCTTGCTGGCGTATTTCGACCAGCTGATTTGCCTCAGTTGGGTGCACACGACCCGCATAGAACTGTCCGTAAAATTCCTTCACGAACATCTCCCAGGAAACTATACTTGTAGGAGGGAATTTGAAAAACCATTCATGTGCAGCATCAGAAAGTGTTGCAGGAAAGATCCTGCACCGAGCATCTTCGGACACTTTCTGAATGTCCATTTGTATCTCAAATTTGTTGACGTGAGATACCGGGTCACCATACCCGTCAAAGTTCGGAAGCGTAGCCATCTTAAACTTGCTAGGAGTTTCTGCCATAGCTATCCTCTGAACGAAAGAAGTGCCCTTTCTCCTATCGTGATCGATATAAGATGTTCTTCCCCCGACCAGCTGTTACACTGCCTGGTTAAGGGCATCTATCTGGGCCTGCACGGCGCCAGGAATCGTCGGGGCCTCTGGTGCTGGGGGAACGTACTCGTCGTGTCGTTCCCAGCGATCGTTGAGTACGTCTCTTAAATCCTTGTCTCTTCTCCGCTGCTCGCTAGCTCTGAGCCTGACGTTATATTTGTCTGGGCTGTCCCCCAGCGTCACGTCTTTCGGGTTGGTTATCCCTAGGTGGTAGGCTTCTGCCCCCACCTCTTTCTTCATTTCTCCGGCCGGCATTTCCTCTGCCTGAGTCGGCCTCATTATAATCATGCCCATCTCTGAATCTTGATTGGCTATGATGGGATCGACTGTTCCCTCGGTTGCCTTCCCGAGCTGGAACCTCCCGAGCATTAGAGGGTGGCTTGCGTTGGTCGATAGGTCCCTGTGCATTATCATGTCGTGGGGGGCCCCAGACCGCAGAGCCTGTCTCTGAGTTCCTTCTATTGCCAGAAGGACGCTCTCCTCTGCTCGGAGGGTTTGGCTCTTCGCCCCTATGGCGTCTAGGGCTGCGGGGCGGCTGCCCAGCCCTATTCTTCCTTGGTTGTGGGGGATTGCCACGACCAGCCTGGGATGGAGGTTGTGCCTCAGGGTCCCTCAGCGGGACATCATTCTGAGGCATCAGTGGCTGCTCGGGCCTTTGGGGGCTCGAGGGCTAGATAGGCGGGCTAGGATTGGGACCCCTTTGGGGCAGCCCATTTGTAGGTTGATCAGGCTGGGAAGCAGGTGCAGCCTGATTCCTAGCCAACTGTAAGGCTGCTTCGAGGGCTGCCATGGCCTCCCTCTGACGGTGGTCCATCTCCGCCTACCTCTCACTTAACTCCTAGCGCTGTCGTTCGATCTCTTGTTGCTGCCGCGCCATAATCTCAACAGCACTTTCCTGGCTAGCCCTCAGATTGGCCAGTTCGCCCTGCAATACCCCCAGGGTATTCCTCAGCGTCTCGGAATCCAGTTCTTCCTCATCAAATTCCAAATATGGCTCATCTTCGGTCACGTTTGGAGGAGGAGGAGGAGGCGGTTGAGATAGTGCAGCGCTAGCCGCCTGTCCAGTCTTCTTGGTTGTTTTCGCCATTGATATTTCAACAATATTGTATCAAGCTCTCAATGAAAGCACCAGAATGTTGACCCTGATTTTAGTCAACTGACACGGAGTCAAAAATGCTTGATGTGGACAGATATGTTGAAATGAGAATAATGACAAAAACAGTAAAGCACACAAGAATTTATAGTGGTTCAGCCCCAGTATCTGGTAGTAACCTACGTCCACTTGAGCTGTTATTGATATAAGATTCAAAAGAGTGATCAAAGAACTAGGGTTCAATGAGTTTCACAAACCTCTTAAGAACAAAACAATATATCGAATGTGATAGCTCTAATACACTTGTAAAACTCTAATCTCAAATAATTAGAAAGCCAAATGTCCCTTTCCTTGAGCTATCTTTCTCTATTTATAGGCTCAAGGAAGATTACATTAAGTTGTTACAGATATTCTTTCCTAAATAATCAGATATTCAGGAAATCATGGGAGATAATTTCGGATATGATTATAACTGCATAAGATTTTCTCCAAATATAGCGAGTATATGACCAAGCTGGTCGTATATAAAGATTGAGCGTTGCGCCATAGACATCTTTCTGGTCGATGGTCGAACAAGACTTCTTCCAGATGTCAGCCACGTGTATTAAACGTCTGCCATGTCATCCATGCCTGTTTTTTGGATAACAACTGCTGAACCACATAAAAAAAGCCTCATTGTTCTACTGTATTATTCTTCTTTGCCATAGTTTTTATTGTTTACGTGCTCTACATTTTAAGTTGGTGAAAAACGGCGTCAACACTAACCAACTCCTAGCACCAAACTCCAAGATTTAGCTTCAAAATTCCCAAAGAATTCCAAGGCACATCAAGAGAACTTAGAGAGAAATTGAGCAGCGGGTGAGAGATAGTGTAACGCCCCGGTTACCCCAGGACAGTTACGGTGAACGATGAATCGTGAATTTAACTCGCTACCCGAGTTCTTTGGTTAAAAACGTGCTTCTAGGTGTTATTAACAGGTTAAGGTGGAAAACCAATCAAAAGGAAAGGATATATTTTATTTAAAACATAAAACTGTTCATGGGCCCATCAAAACATTTACAAGTTATTTACAACTCAAAATGGTCATTACAGTTTAAATTTACAACCCCGCCGACCTAAGCGGCAAAAATAGGGTAAACCACCTAGTTCTTCTGAGAACTCCTTGGCCGTGGTGGTCAAGCGGCCGCATATGTACACAACACCACCTAAGCTCTCCACTCAAGGCTGGGTGAGCTTCTCTTTCCCTTTACCTGCACCACATAGCACCCATGAGCCAAAGCCCAATAAGAAAACACAATAATGCAAGCATATAATATCAAATGATGTTCATGATAATCATACAAAGCTTATAGCTCTAAACAGATGAGTGAATATCACTTTGTGGTTATAATGACCATGAAGGAGCTTATAGCTCTTAATCAAATGAGTGATTTAACACTTGAGGTTCTGGGAAACCATAATGAGTGAATGACGAGCAAGTCACTTACTTAAACAGATGAGTGACTGCTAGGTAAGTCACTAGCTTAAACAGATGAGTGACTGCTGGGTAAGTCGCACGAGGCTCAGCACCCACAGCCATGTGACTAAATAGTCATTGTGGCTCTAAGTAACTATCCTTTGGCTAGACAAACGCTTATAGTATTCGTCGAACTTGAGGTCGGTTCGGCATTAACGCTCTTATGAGTCATTTAATGCAGATGTCGATTAGATCTAATCTTTATTGGCTTGCGTTGAACACGCTAAGGCCGTTCCTAACTTATGAGTTAGCACTGTGTGACCATTGCCCACTACCGAACTTGACTAATGAGTCACAGCTTCACAGTTGATACTGACACCTTTGACAATTCTAACTATTCAGTCAGTACCATGCACAAGTGAGCAAGATTTGCTAAGCATTCAATAATCAATCCATGTCCACATTTAGACATTCAACATGCCTCATGAATAACCATGCATGTTACATATGGGGTGCAGGTTTCTTACCTCTGATTCGAGCGAGAGTTAATATAAGAACGACCCTTGAGAACGATCAACCTTTAAGTTCCTTAGCGGTCACCTAGTCATAACCAAATATGGGATACCATCAATAAATTGAATAACAAGGGTTCCCGAACCAAGATCTAGCCTCTGGGACATCGAATCCTACTAATCCGGGTAGTAGGAATGATCCCGAGGCCTAAAACTGAGTTCCCGTGATCAAAACACCCAATTGGCCTCAAAACCCTTCATGAGCCGCTGCCCTAGAAGCTTGAGTCGTGGCCCCTAGCTACACCAGGAGCAAGCGCCGCGGCCCCCAGCACGCCCAAAACCTCACCTCCTACTTCTTCGAGCTTGGGCCGCGATGCCCAAGAACAGGGCCGCGGCCCCACCTGGGAAACCTGCCATAACTTTGATTTTCTCCACTTTAAACCTTCCAAAAACATACCTAAACATCTCCAAATCCAAAAATCAAAGTTCCCAAACATCCCCTTGATCCAAAATCATCAAATCCCCAGGCTTAAACGAATCAAAAACTCATCGATTCACAAAATTCAATTCAAAGCTTAAAAACTCTAAAACTCAAAACTTAAAGCTTGAATTACCTTTGATTGGGTTGTTTCTCGTTAAATCCTTCGGTCAAGAAGCTTCTAATCTTTCCTATGATCGCTATGCCTCGATCCTCGCTTGATTCTGACTCCTAGAACTCTAGATTTCTTTGAAATTGCCACAAACGTCACAAAGGTTAACGGGAGAGAGAGAAAGTGTTTTTTTTAACGTACGGTTCTATCTGTCAGACTACTTCAGACTTAAGTAACCTCAAATAAAACCTAATGCTCGGGGTCCCAAAAACACTCTCAGGGACAAAATAGTCAAAACTCCCAGAATTTCCTCCTGATCTCAATAACTCCCAATTTATCATCAAATAAACACTCTCATTATCCAATATCCCAATAATTGACCCCGTTATGACAAAACTGTTAATTTGCAATATAGGACCATCTCATGCCGAATAGCTCGAATATATCCCCATAATAATGGGATCTCATCCATAAATCACAATATGCACCAAAATACACAAATATGCCCTCAACGGGCCAAATTACCAAAATGCCCTAATAATCAAATGTGGACCCACATGCATGCATTTAACATCATATTATAATATAATTCACATAAACATGCATATAATCATTTAATGACATAATTAAACAATTATGGCCCTCCCGGCCTACTCATCTAGCCATTAAACTGCATTAGGGGTTTCGGGGCATTACAGATAGAGAGAGAGAGACTTTGTTACTCTATTTTTCCTATCCCTTGAGTTAATAAACTCAGCTGCCAAAATGTCCTAAGGGTCCAAAAAGACCAAGGTGCCCCTATGGCCAAATCTCTCTCTCAAAGCCCCTCGAGGGCAAATCAGTCTTTTGCCACTTTTTCTGTTAACCATAATTAACGCCACACAATTCTCGTTACTTCCAATATTCTCAAATAATCACATATATGCACATATATTCCAAATATTCCCGTAACTGGCCAAATTACGAAAATTGCCCTTCTAATAAGAAACAGGCTCACGTGCATTTTTAATACACCTAAACATGCATATCTAGTCTTATTATAATATAACTCACGTAATCATATAATGACGCATATATATCACATAAACACATATTTCATAAGTAAATCACATATATGCAAATAATTTCCATAATTTGCCATCCTGGCCCCCTAATCAAGGCCCTAAGCCTTATTAGGTAATTTGGGACGTTACAACTATCCCATCCTTACATAAATTTTGTCCTAAAAAATTTACCTAAATAGCTTGGGATATTGATTCTACATATCTGACTCTAGCTCCCAGGTCGCTTCCTCAACCTTGTTGTTCCTCTATAATACATTAACCAAAGGTATAGTCTTGTTCTTCAAGACCTTGTCCTTCTTGTCTAAAATCTAAACTGGCTACTCCTCATAGGATAAATCTGTCTCCAGTTCTAGATCCTTGTAACTCAACACATGAGTCATATCTAATACATACTTCCCCAACATGGAAATATGAAATACATTGTGCACAATAGACAGTGTCGGGGTAAGTGATAACTCTACAAAATAGAGTTATTTTACCACATTTTTTATGTTAATTGTTGCTTAGTCTGTGAGTTTTTAATTAATTTATTAAGTTTTTTAGAGTAATTTTGAATTTATTAATCTTATTATAATTTTATATATTTTTGTGTGTTTTTATAGATATTTTATTATAATATGTTGTAGTTTAATTATTTGAAATTAGTGTTGTTAGATTAAAAGTTAAAAATGTGATTTTATTGAACTTAATTGCCAAAGTAAATTAAATTTTAATTAATATTTTCATGGACTTAATATGATTTATTTTATAATTGATAATATTTTATTATAATTTAATGTTTACTTATTTTGTAGGATGTACTTTGCATTTTTGTTATGCTTGAAAATAAAGAAGAGAAAAGAAAAGAAAAGTGTTAATTTTGAAAGAAAAGAAAGACAAAATGGTGATTTTGAAGCAAGGCCCAAACCAACTACTTCACCCTGCCACAAGGCCCGAAGCCCAGCCCAGCCATTTCCCTCTCTCCCCAGACGCCAGGCCCATGCCACCTCACAGCTTCACTTGGGCCCGCCTACCAGCTCTTCCTTCAGCCCACCTTCGCCTCAGCCATTCGGCCCAACTGCCCCAGCCTCCACTTGGCCCAGGCCCAGCCACCTGCCCCCTTGTACCCCACGGGCCAGCTGCCAACAGCCACCACCAAACCCAGCTGCCTCCTTCCTTAAGCCCATAAATTGTCCCTTTGTCCAAAAATGCCAATTTTTTACCCAATTTTCTACAAATTTTACCCAAAATCATCATTACACCTAAAATTTACCTCTACATGCCATATTTACCTTATTTAGTTAATTTAATCAGTTTAATTATTTTAATTAACTCATTTTGGCTATAAATATGTAATTTCAAGACCATTTTTGGGTGCTTAATTTTTTGGTTACCATCACCTTTTCTACCATTTTCTCATCCATTTTAGTGTTTTTCAAGAGCATTTTTCAAGTATGTATTATCTTTATTTTGTAATTTCTATTCTAGTTATGAGTTTTCAATCTTTTTAAGATTATTAAGGTGATGATGAAACAATATGTAACTAGATAATATTTATTTTGTATGTTGATTTCCCATTTGTGCAACAAAGTTTATGGATTTTTTTTCTTCAAATATTTTCTTTCATCTTAAATATCATGTATTTTTTTATTGTTAGTATATATTTACACTTTGTTCTTCATTAGTGCAAAATCATAATATTCTTTGATTAAGGTGTGCCATTAAATTGTGCTGATCAAATGCTTAGAACAAAAATATTATGTTTTGCCTTACAAATAGTATTCATTGATTTATTTGTTGTTTCTTTAGATTGATTCACACTAAATACTTTGAAATTATATCTTTAAAAGTGGAGATAAATCCTATATTTCTATAATAAGTTGTGCTTAAATAGAAAATCTAATTTGAATAAGTGATGGTTTGATTAATTTCTACTATTACTAAAACTTGGGAATCAATGTACTTATAAATATTATTGAACTTATGTTTTGTGGATTCTATTATCTTAATAATCTTTCTTCTACCATCTTGTTTACAATTGTTAATTTAGTTATATTTAATATCTTTAATATCTTTATTATTATCTTTTATTTTATTTTATTGATACAAAAATCTCATCAATCTTTGGAGCTAGGTTAGAGTTTATTAATTTTGGTTTAAAATAGTTTTCCTTTTGATTTTAGACAACTCCATTGGGTTTGACATTCTTGATTACATGATCACTATTCTATATGAACGATTCGTGCGCTTGCGTTATAAATATTTAAAACATACCCATTTTGGGTCCATCAAGTTTTTGGCGCTGTTGTCGAGGAGTTGCAAGAAAAGAAACTAACTTTTTCTCAAGGTTAGTGAATTCTTCTACTAGTTATTTTAATTTTTGCACTTTATATGTATATATATTCAAAAATATAAAAAAATATATATTTATATAAAAACTATAAAAAAAAAAAGATAAAAAGAAAAGTTGAGGCGGTTCTACCACCCATAAAAAAACTTACTTATATATTTATATTTATTTTTATTGCTTTTTTTTGTTAGTTGATGGCACTTGTGCCTCCTTTCTATCTTTTTAATTTTTATAGTTGATGGCACTTGTGCCTCCTAATTTTGTTGTGACTTTGTTGTAATTTTTATTCCTTGTATATCTTTGTTAGTTGACGACACTTGTGCCTCCTAACCTTTGTTGTAATTTTCTTTATTTATCTTGTTGTTATATTTTTGTGCAATTTACTAGTTGATGGCAATTTTGCCTCCTAGTTTTTTACCTTGTGTTTTAGTTGATGGCACTTGTGCCTCCTAATTTTTACTTTATTTTTGTTATGGTTGATGGCATGCTATGCCTCCCTACTCTTGCCTAATTTTTGATAGCCTTATTTAATTTTACCTTATTTTTCTTTGTCTCTTATCATATTATTGTGTAATTGTGAAAAATACTTGAAAAAAAACCTAAATCTTGTCCTTTCACCATAAGCAATCTTTACTTAAAGGAAATTTAAACAAAATTCTCAATTTGCCTCTACTAATTAACCTCGAGGAGTTGTTAGTAGTGTGCAAATAAGTGGAATCAAATAGGTCTGGGGACAAGTAAACCATAAAAATTATTTTGTTGTGAAATCTCTAAAAATTCTAAGTATGCTCTGTGGCTGCAGTTTTAACTGATCTTCCACATCAGAAAATTGTTTGTTTGAGATTATCTCTGTTGCCCTGTTTATGAAAATTGTATGCATCATTGGGAACGTAACTCTAAATATCGATTAGTAAAAAGACATTCATCTTTGTTTGAAATTGAAAGTGTTAGTCAAAATTTGAGCATCATGGAACCAATTGCTAATATTACTAGAAATCTTGTTGATGAAAATGTTGTGCTTGAAAAAACCATGCTTGAATATTTTGCACCTATTTCATCTAATGCTCATTCATGTATTGTTTTTTTCCTACCACTTCTGCTACCCATTTTAAGCTTAAACCATCAATCATTAAATTATTGCCATCTTTTTATGGTTTAGATAGAGAGGATTCTTACATGCATGTCAAAGATTTCTTAGAAATTTGCTCAACATTTAAATTTCAAAAAATTTCTGGTGAGTCGGTCAAACTAAGATTACTCCCTTTTTCATTTAAAGATAAATCAAAAAGCTTGGTTAAATTCCCTTCCCACGGGGTCTATAACTACATGGGATCAACTTTATAATAAATTCTTGCTAAAAAAATTTCCTATGTATAAAACTGATAGTCTAAGGAGAGAAATCTCCGAGTTTTTTAAAAAAGATAATGAAGAGTTTTATGAATGTTGGGAAAGATTTAAAGATTTATTATTAAAATATCCTCATCATGGTTTTGAAAAATGGAGACTTGTAAAATATTTTTATGATGGTTTGACTCCCTCTAATCGTCAAATGATTCATATCGGAAAATTTTTTAAATTTCAAGGACAAGAGGCTTGGGACGCCCTTGAAGATTTATCTGTCAATTCACAACAATGGAATTATTTTGATCCTAAGACTAGGTCAACTAATTCACCAAAAAGAGGAGGAATGTATGAAGTAAAAGACAAATTATACTTAAGAACATCCTTAGAAAAATTAGTAAGAAAAGTAGAAGATTTAGCCATAAGCCAAACTATAAATTATCAAATACAATCAAGAAAAGATGTTTTTTCTATATGTTCTAGTCCTTGCCATAATGCTCAATCGTTTCCTTCCTACCAAGAAGCATTTTCTGAGGAGGCCAATGCTCTTCATGCATATGGGAAACCAAATGATAGCCTATTTTCATTTACTTATAATCCAAATTGGAGAAACCATCAAAACTTTTCATGGAGACAAAACCAACCTCCAATGAATCAAGGGCACCAATACAACACGCAAAACCAAACTCATGCCCCACAAAATCAGCCATATCCTCAAAAAAGGAAACCTTCCTTAGAAGATACTTTACAACAATTTATGCAATCCACTCAACAAATCCTACAAAATCAGTCTCAATCAATTACCAAACTCGAGACACAAGTAGGACAACTCGCTAATATTTTAGCTGATAGAGAAAAAGGAACATCCCCTAGTCAACCTATCCCAATCCCAAAAGGTCAATATGAGATAGGAAAGTCTAGTCATAATGGAGAAGTCAAATCAATTTCAAATCGTAGGTCCAGAAATAACATTGTCAAACCCGATTACATACCCGAGGTTGAAAAAGAAAAAGAAAAGAGTCAACATTCTAGTTCTAATGCCAATGACTCTTCAAATGAGGATACTCCAATCCATCCTTTCATTCCAAAAGCCCCATTCCCACAAATATTACTTCCAATTAAAAAAGGCGGTCAATATAATGACTTCTTAGAAGTTTTTAAACAAGTTAGTATCAATATCTCCTTCTTAGATGCCATTAAACAAATTCCTGCCTACTCTAAATTTTTTAAGGATCTTTGTACTGTAAAAAGAAACATTAATGTTCCTAAAAAGGCATTTTTAACTAAACAAGCTAGTTCCATTATTCAATATAAGAGTCTTGTTAAATATAAAGATCCTGGGTGTCCCACAGTTTCATGCATTATTGGTGATCATTTTATTAATAAGGCTTTACTTGATTTGGGTGCTAGTGTGAATTTATTGCCTTATTCTGTTTATATATAACTTGGTCTTGGTGAACTAAAACCTACTTCTATAACTCTGCAATTAGCTAATCGTTCTATGAAAATTCCTAGGGGCGTTATAAAAGATGATTTAATCAAAGTTGATAAATTTTACTTTCCTGTTGACTTCATTGTTCTTGATACTCAACCTGTGGAAAATGTGCATGCTCAAATTCCTATCATTTTAGATATACCATTCTTAGCTACATCTAATGAAATCGTTAATTGTCATGATGGTTTTTTGAAATTATCTTTTGGAAATATGACTGTTTAATTGAATGTATTCAATGTTGCTAAATCTGTTGAGTGTGAGGAAGTGCATGAAGTTAACATGATAGATAGTATTTGTGAAGATGATGGAAATGACTTACTTGACTTTTGTCAAAAATACTTTGGTATGAACTTGCATGTTGATGATTCTAATGATGATGTGAATTCTTTGCTAGAGTCTATATCCTTAAATGAAACCAAAGTTGACCTTTTTCACCCTTAGATCATGTTCAATCAATTTTCGAGTCTCCAAAGTTAGACCTTCAACCTTTGCCAGAAAATTTAAAATATGTTTTTCTAGGAGAGTCTGAAACCTTATCTGTTATCATAGCATCCACCTTAGATAAAGAACAAGAAGATAAATTGTTAGATGTCCTTAGAAAACTTAAAGAAGCCATAGGTTGGACCATTGGAGACATTAAAGGAATTAGCCCATCCATATGTAAGCATAAAATCTATCTAGAAGAGAATTCGAAAACCTCTCGGGAATGTCAAAGAAGGCTAAATCCAAATATGAAAGAAGTAGCTAGAGAAGAGGTCATTAAATTATTAGACATAGGTATCATTTACCTTATTTCTGATAGTCAATGGGTTAGTCCAGTTCAAGTTGTGCCTAAGAAGTCTGGGATCACAATTGTTGAAAATGAGAAAAATGAATTAATCCCTACTCGAGTACAAATGGGGTGGAGAGTGTGCATAAACTATAGAAAGCTAAATAATGTTACTAGAAAAGACCATTTTCCATTACCCTTTATTGATCAAATGCTTGAACGTTTAGTTGGCCATGCATATTATTTCTTTCTTGATGGGTATTCGGGGTATAACCAAATCCCCATTGCCCTAGAAGATCAAGAAAAGACTACATTTACATGCCCTTTCGGGAATTTTGCCTATCGTCACATGCCTTTGGGGCTATGCAATGCACCTGTGACTTTTCAAAGGTGTATGATTTCAATTTTTTCTGACATGGTTGAAAGATTCCTTGAAGTGTTTATGTGTAAGAATGCCCTAGACTAGTACTTAATAAGACATTCACATTTTCATTGGTTTATAAAAGAAAGCCACTTATTATAAAGGTTTGAGTGGGGTCTTGCTTAAAACATGCAAGTTGGGCCCAATAGTTTTAAAAGAAAATATTAGTTTTTATGCAAAGTTCTAAAACAACCAATAATTCAAGTCCCACTCATAAGTTTAAAAAGTCTCATAAAACATAACAGTATTAAAAAAAATGGCGTTTTTAATTGATCATTTTTTGTCCATAGGATGCCCCCACGCTATACACACAACGACGATAGAACTCCCCACATCACCACGCGTGCCATAGAGAAACCTATTTGCTACCTGGAAGGGAAAGTAAGGGGGGTGAGCTAAAAGCCCAGTAAGGATGTACAAACAACAAGCAAGTAAGATACAACAAATTACAAACGCTATCATTCATCTTTATACATCATAGCATCATCATAAAATTGGCATCAATATCATAAACATAAACATATTCACGTCAACATAATGCCACCATCATATCATAAACATCATAACATCATAACCAAAATCATAAACATCACCAAACATCATAACATAATCATAAACATCACCAAACATCATAACATAATCATAAGCAATTCCTTGTGAACATGGCCCGCTAACTTGTCCATGCCACCCTTTGAGGTAAACAAGAGTCTCTGGTCCTTGAATAACCTCGGCGTGTCCACCCATGGAGTTACGTCTTCATATCCTTAGTAACTCGAGTTACATCTTCTTATCCTTAGCAACCCATTTTGATGTGTCGCGTTCATCACGCTAACATCCATTCATATCATACCACGTTCATACAAGCCAACATATCATCACATTATGGCATTCATAATTCATAACATTTCATTCACACAACAGTCTTACCATTCATAATATAACAATCATAAATTCTATCTAACTTCCTTACCTCAGGTCCAAGCTGTAACGCCCTGGCTACCCCAGAACAGTTACGGTGAACGGTGTACCGAAAATTTGACTCACTACCTGAGTCCTTTGGTCAAAAACGTGCTCTAAGTGTAATTAACAGGTCAAGGTATAAAACTAGTAAAAAGGTAATGGAGATTTTATTACAAACTGCTCTGCAGAGCTAAACAAAATGTTTACAAGCTGTTCTCAGTACAAAATGGTCACTACTGTTGTAAAGTTACAATCCCGCCGACCTAAGCGGCAAAAATAGGGTAAACCCCCTAGTTCCTCTGAGAACACCTTGACCGTGGTGGTCAAGCGGCTGCATATGTACACACCACCACATCAGCTCTCCACTCAAGGCTAGGTGAGCTTCTCTTTCCCTTTACCTGCACCACATAGCACCCATGAGCCAAGGCCCAGCAAGTAAACATAACACTTTACATAAACATTATCAAATGATTATCATTATAATCACACTGAGCATAAAGCTTTCCAAAAAATGAGTAAACACCACATGAGGTCCTGATAAACCACACTGAGTGACTGACAAGCAAGTCACTAACTCAAATGGAAGAGTGGCTGATAGGTAAGCCACTAGCCTTCAATAGGTTCTGGTAACCGTACTGAGTGACTGCCATGCATGTCACTAATTCAGGTGGGAGAGTGGCTGCTAAGTAAGCCACTAGCCTCCAAGCGCTTATTTCATTCATCGACCCTCGGGGTCGGTCTGGCATTAATGCTCTTTGAGTCATTCAATGCTGATGATTGATCAGATCAAATCTTGTTGGCTTGCGTGACACACGCTAAGGCCGTCCTGACTAATAAGTCAGCTCAACGTGATCAGTGCCCAATACCACTGCCGAACCTGACTAATAAGTCACAGCTTCACAATTGATACTAGCACCCTTGCCAAACCTGACTAATAAGTCAGTACCATGCACAAATGAGAAACATATGCTAAACATTCTATATTCAGTCCATGTCCATATTCTCACAATCAACATGCCTCATGAATACCCACGCATGTCACATTTGGGGTGCAGTTTTCTTACCTCTGGTTCGAGCAAGAACGAATAAAAGAACAACCCTGAGAACGATCGACTTTTTGGTCCTTTAGCGGTTACCTGGTCATAACCAAATCATGGGATTCCATCAATAAAATGAATAATACAAGGTTCCCAAACCAAAACCTAACCTCCGGGACCTCAAACACTACTCAACCGAGTAGTAGGTTCAATCCCGAGGCCTTAGGCTTGCATCCCCGAGCCAAAAAGCTAATTCTGGCCAAAAATGCCTTAAGGGCCGCGGCCCTCCTTGGCCATGCCACGGCCCGCCCCTCAAACAGAGGCACCTAAACCCAGCAGCTCCCAAGGACCGCGGCACACCCTGGCCATGCCGCGGCGCAACGCCCATTTCAGCCAAAACCCCTGTTTTTCTTCCCTTGCGTTTTCCCTTGAAACCAACCCTTCAAACCCAATTTAAACACCACCCAAACCTCTCTCAAACACCCATTTAAACCTCCAAACATCACCCATAACTATCCCTCACCATAACCCAAGTAAAACATCCCAAGAACTCCCCTTGATTCCAACTTTCCATACCAAAATCTAAAACTGAAAACTATGAACGAAAACAGAGCATACATGGAAACTAATGGCTTAAATCTTACCTCAAGTTCAGGTTATGGTGCTCTTCCACTGTGGAACACTCTCCCAAAGTATCAAGGCTTAGCTCCCAAGCTCAAACCTTCAACAAGTTCACAAAACTCACAAGGAAGAAGAAGCAAGAAGAAGGTACGGGAAGGAGAAGAAGGGAACTCTGTTTTGGGTTCTGTTTCACAGCCATCTATACATCATATATATCCAAAACACAAATGACCATTATACCCCTAGGTCTTTAAAAGCTTCTAAAACCAACTCAAGGGTAGTTTTGACACTTTCCACTAATCCCATTAATCATAACTAACACTTCCCAATTCCCGTTAACCTCAATATCCTCAAACGCCAATATTTCACCTCCCGTTACCCTTTAATGCCCGGTAACACTCTAATCATTAAAAGCACCCCGAGACTCACTCCGAGCCCCGAGCTTAAACCTGTTATGACCAAACCGATAATCAACATTCCTTGATCGTCTCATGCCAAATGGCTCGAACAAACCCACATCATAATGTGGTCTCAAATTATATCACCAACATGCGAATAAATAATCAATTTACCCTCAACGGGCCAAATTACCATCACACCCCTGTAATAATAAATATGGACTCACATGCATGCATTTCACATCATATCATAATATAATCAACATATACATGCATTTTATCAATTAATAACATAATTAAGCAAGTATGGCCCTCCCGGCCTACTGTTCACGCCGTTAAACACAACGGAGAATTCGGGGCATTACACAAGCTAAGTAAAACCACAACTTCTCAACGAGCCGATACCATAATCAAAATGACATTCCTTAGCTTCACATAATTACTATTTTGCCCTCTCATATAACTCATGTGTGCATGGGTCATGCACACATGGTAGGAGTTACACACAACATACAAATATGTTTAATTACACATAAGGTCATAAAAGAATAATGCTCATTCTACCTATATTGCATGCATAATCTTTCTATAAAAACTATATGGTTGCATAATAGACATAATTTTGGACGTAAAAATGAATTTGCATGTAACATGCATACGTGGGAACGTTGCGTAAATGTGGCGTTTAAAACGATATTTCCATGCGTCTTACTTCTATCGTTTTAAAAATAATAGACTTGTAGCATGTTTTGTTTACCATTGTTTATCTTCTTAAAATTACTAGGTGATTAAATCTCTCAAGACATTCTTTTTATTTCATAAAAACAATTTTATTTAGCCATTAAAAATATATAAAAGACTCATTTATTATTTTTAAATTACAAAGAAAAGCAAAGGCTTGGAAATTTTTTTTTTAAAAAAAATACCTATGATTATCATGTCTCCTTAGAAAATAACAATTTAATTTAAGTTAATAGAATTACATAATTTGATGTGAGAAAAATAATAATTTTAAGTGTGGGAAAAATATATTTTGCTTGAATTATTTTTAATACTTAATTTTATGTAACATAAATTCATATGTGAAAATTAAATAACTATTTAAAACTTTTTAAACTAAACTTTCAGCCATTATTTAAAAACCACAAGTGAATTAAATCCAAGATTTTTCTTAATCCAATTAAAGAAAATCATAACTTGTAAAATAACCATGCATATTATATTAAAAATATCACTTTTAAATTTTACCATTGTTTAGGTTATTGATTTATTTCAAAATACTAATCAAATTCCTTTTATTGAAACACACTTTACATTTTTAAACAAAAATTCCAGCAATCAAATTTATCATTAAAATCACCATCCTTATTTTTAAAAACTCATATTTTCTCAAAAAAAAAATAATATATATATGTAGGTAATTATTTGTGCAAAAACATCATTTTAAGTGTGAATTAAAACACCATTTTATTTTCACAAACACCACATATCATTAGAGTCATTCTTATGCATACATATCCTTATTTCATCAATCTTTTCACCATTTAATCACAAAATCAGCAAGCATAAATCACTATGATTTTTATCTTCTACCTCATGCCTCATAAAATTCATACAAGATCATTCATGTTTCATAAACACAATAATTCACAAATCCTAACATGCTCTTATTATACAAATAATTCAAAAAAAAAAACATAACTAACACATATTCATATACAACCTTGCAAAAACCTTATTCTATTTCTAATGAGTTCATGCATGCAACCCAACAAAATAATAATACAACATGCATGAATAACATAACACAAATCTTCATATATGCATTTATATTAAACCTATCATGATCCTATTATTTTTCATGCATACCATAATTTACTTATTCATAATATCATATACATCCTATCAAAATTTTATGGATCCAATAATCAAGATTTCAAATTATTGCTATACCCAAATTACATAGGTCCCAGTACATGGATCTAACATATTGAAAATCACAAAACATAAAACATAGGGAATCTATAGACATGCATAGGCTGAAACATAGAGTATCCAAAATCAACCTATCCCATTCATTCAACCTCACAAATATGCTTATCAATATAAACAAAAATAACACCATGAACCCTAGATTATGTTTAGGTCGAACCCCTCATCAAAACAATCCCTCAAAGCCACAAACATCCCAACATCATAATATCAAAACCCATCATCATAACAACCAAAGGATAGATTCACTACCTCCTTGATAGAAATCAAAAACCACAAGGTTGATTCTCCTCTTGAGCACCTATGTTTTTCAAATCCCCAACAAGAACAAGGAAGAAAACAAGGAAAAGAAAAAAAAAACATTATTTCTCTATATTCAAGAAGAAGAGAATGAAAAGAAAAACAAACAACAAACTTGATTACCTACACCTAGGGATTTCGAATCCCCTCTCCTTCTTCCTCTCCTTCTTTCTTTATTTCTTTCCTCCTTCTCTCTAGAAAATGGCAGCCCCTTCCCCTTTCTCTCTCTAGCTCGCCACTCTCTGTCTCTCTTCCCCTCTTCAACACACGGCAGCCACAAGAAAATGGCTCTCCTCTTCACCTCATTCCCCATTTAACCTAATTATCTCCCATAATGACCCAATAAAAAGAAAAAGGTAAGTTTCCTTTCTCTTTTTATTTTCTTTTAATTTCTTATTATTTTCTTTTATCACAATTGATAGGAGATAAAATGATGATCACATTCCTTTCCCAAAATAGTTCTTTTCTTCAAATTTTGAATTTATTTGCCTTAGAAAATAAATGGAAAAATTTACTTCCTTTCCCACTACACCCACACGTCCAAAACATGGTTTCCCCTTCCCTTTTTATTTATTTATTTTTTTGTAAATAAATCAATTAAATCTAATATATGGAAACTATATAATGTGTAGGAAATTCTACACATGTGCATCATGCTACCATGTACTAGCACACACTAAATCGCTAAGGTACATCACTATTTACCATACACCTTAGTGCATTCAACCAAATCTCACACAATCACATTTTTAAAATAAAAATAAATAAATATCATTTAACAAATAATTTCATAAAAATTCTACAAAAAATTCTAACAATTAAATAAAACAACAAACAATTAAATCAAACAAACAACAACTAAATAAAATCAACAACATTTAAATAAAACAATTCACCACACTTAACACAAATAAAATAAAACACAAAATTTTAATAACTAAAAAAAAAAATTTGGTGCACTACATTATGGATGATTTTTCTGTGTTTGGTTCTTCCTTTGATGAATGTTTGCACCATCTTTCACTTGTTTTAATCCGTTGCAAAGAGAAAAACCTTGTGCTTAATTGGGAAAAATGTAATTTTATGGTTAAAAATGAATTATTTTAGGTCATGTAATCTCATCTGAGGGAATAGAATTTTATAAAGCCAAAGTTGATCTTATTTCAAAACTTCCCCCACCTAAAACTGTGAAAGAAATTAGATCATTCTTAGGCCATGCCGATTTCTAAAGAAGATTTATAAAATACTTTAGCAAAATTCCTTAGCCTTTATGCCATTTACTTGGAAAAGAAAATGATTTTGTCTTTAATAATGATTACCATGTTGCCTTTGAGAAATTGAAAATTTTGTTAACTACTGCACCCATTATTCGACCCCCTAATTGGAAAATACCTTTCGAAATAATGTGTGATGCTTCTGATTATGCTATAGGTGTTGTCTTAGGACGTCAAAGACTTGAAAAAATACCTCATGTAATTTACTATGCTAGCAAAACTTTAAATGATGCTCAATTAAATTATTCCACAACTGAGAAAGAATTTCTTGCTATTGTTTTTGCATTGGAGAAATTTAGATCTTATCTGTTAGGGTCTAAAATTATTGTCTATTCTGATCATGCTGCATTAAAATATCTCTTATCGAAAAAAGATGCCAAGTCTCGTTTTTGATCCGTTGGATCCTGTTTTACAAGAATTCCACTTAGAAATACGTGATAAAAAGGGGTCTAAAAATGTTGTTGCTGATCATTTATCTAGACTAATTGTTGAAACTATACATGATTCCACTCCTATCACTGAAACTTTTCCTGATGAACAATTGATGCATGTTTCTTCTTTGCCTTGGTATGCTGATATTGTGAATTATTTGGTCACTAAAGAAATATCATCTCATTGGTCTAAGCATGATAAATCTAAATTTTATTATGAGGTGAAAAAATTTATTTGGGATGATCTTTACATGTTTAAATACTGCCCTGATCAAATAATTAGAAGATGCATTCCAAATTGTGACCAATCTAAAATTATATCTTTTTGTCACGGTCATGCATGTGGAGGACATTTTAATGGTAAGAAAATAACTACCAAAGTTTTACAATGTGGTTTTTATTGGCCTACTATCTTTCATGATACATGTGTATTGTAAAGCTTGTGAACGTTGCCAAAAGATAGGAAGTTTAACTAGATGAAATATGATGCCTTTGAATCCTATTCTTATAATTGACATATTTGATGTTTGGGGCATTGATTTTACCGAACCATTTCCTAACTCTTTTGGTAATCTTTATATTCTTGTTGGAGTTGATTATGTGTCTAAATGGGTTGAAGCTATTGTATGTCACACTAATGACCACAAAGTTGTGCTTCGGTTTTTGAAAGAAAATATATTTTCCCATTTTGGTTCACCACGTACTATCATTAGCGAGAACGGTACACACTTTTGTAATAAGTCATTTGAACATTTGATGAAACAATATGGCATTACACATAATGTCTCAACACCATATCACTCACAAACTAGTGGTCAAGTTGAAGTGTCTAATAAGGAAGTTAAGCACATTTTAGAAAAAGCTGTGAATCCAACTAGGAAAGATTAGTCCTTAAGACTCACTGATGCATTATGGACGTATCGTACCACATACAAAACGCCCATTGGCATGTCACCCTACAGACTTGTGTATGGGAAGGCATGCCACTTACCTGTTGAGTTAGAACATAGAGCATTTTGGGCTATTAAGCAGTAAAAAATTTCTCTAGACAAGGCAGGTGAGAAAAGAAAACTCCAATTGAATGACCTAGACGAAATTAGGAATGATGCATATGACTATTCAAAAAAGTATAAGGATCGCATGAAATTTTACCATGACAAAAATATTTTGAGAAAATATTTTTCTCCCGATCAAAAAGTCCTTTTATACAACTCTCGGTTGCATTTATTTACAAGAAAATTATGTTCTAGGTGGACCGGTCCCTATATTGTTCGATTCATTTTTTCGCATGGGGCTATCAAAATTGAAAATCCTAACAATGGTGATATTTTTAAAGTTAATGTACAAAAATTAAATCCATTTTTAGAATTAAAAACCGATGAAGTGGATGAAATCCTCCTTGAGGATCCTATTTACCAAGTTATTTGATTGCTTGCAATTACTCTTGGTAACTTGTGTTTATGTGTTTTGTGTGTTTATTTTTGTGTGCTTTTTTTCGTGTTTACTTTTGTGTGTTATACTCTTGTTAAGTGTTTCTTGCTGTCTTGACGTTGCACCACGATGAGGTACGACCATTCTAAACTCCATCCTCTTGTAAATTGTCATTTATATTTATATTTTGACACATTGAGGATAATGTTTATATTAAGTTTGGGGGTATTAAGTTTATATGGTTATTATCATTAGGAGAGTATTTCTTGCTCTCTTGACGTTGCACCACGATGAGGTACGGCCATTCTAAACTCTAACCTCTTGTCAATTTTAATTTCTATTTATATTTTGACACATTGAGGACAATGCTTAAATTAAGTTTGGGGGTAGTGAGTTTAATGGTTTTTTACCATTCATTATGTTTTGTTTAAAAAAAATAAAAAATAAATAAAAACTTGGTGATATCTTTTATTTCCAATGATAAGAACCTTGATTGAGTGTGATTGTAGTTCTCGTGAAAATATGAATATTTCTTAAGTTTTATTTCTAATTATTGGGTTAATTTTGCTTAAATTACATATATATATTTCATAATAGAACACTTATAATTTTTTTATAAGTTTATATGAAAAATAGTTGTTCTTAAAAATATAATTTAGAATGCAAGATTGACTATTTGATTAAATACATAAGCTTAATCTATATTCATAAGTTTTTTAGAGCTATTATCACTATGCAATTTTTGAGGAAATACTTAAGATATCACCAATAAAAAAAATTATGTTTGAATTTTCTTTTGCTCGAGGACTAGCAAAACTTTAAGTTTGAGGATGTGATAACTCTACAAAATAGAGTTATTTTACCACATTTTTTATGTTAATTGTTGCTTACTCTTTGCATTTTTAATTAATTTATTAAGTTGTTTAAAGTAATTTTAAATTTATTAGTCTTATGGTAATTTTATAGGTGTTTTATAGATATTTTATTATAATATGTTGTAGTTTAATTATTTAAAATTAGTGTTGTTAGATTAAAAGTTAAAAATGTAATTTTATTGAACTTAATTGCCAAAGTAAATTAAATTTTAATTAATATTTTCATGGACTTAATATGATTTATTTTATAATTGAAAATATTTGATTATAATTTAATGTTTACTTATTTTGTAGGATGTACTTTGCATTTTTGTTATGCTTGAAAATAAAGAAGAGAAAAGAAAAAAAAAAGTGTTAGTTTTGAAAGAAAAGAAATACAAAATGGTAATTTTGAAGCAAGGACCAAACTAGTTGCTTCACCCTGCCACAAGGCCCGAAGCCCAGCCCAACTGTTTCCCTCTCTGCCCAAACGCTAGGCCCATGCCACCCCATAGCTTCACCTGGGCCCGCCTGCCAGCTCTTCCTTCGGCTCACCTCCACCTCAACCATTCGGCCCAACTACCTTAGCCTCCACTTGGCCCAGGTCCCACCGCCTACCCCCTTGCACCCCACGGGCCAGCTGCCAACAGCCACCACCAAAACCAGCTGCCTCCTCTCTTGATCCCATACATTGTCCCTTTGTCCAAAAAGGCCAATTTTTTACCCAATTTTTCCACAAATTTTACCTCAAAATCATCATTACACCTAAAATTTACCTCTACATGTCATATTTACCTTATTTAGTTAATTTAATTCATTTAAATTGATTATTTTAATAATCTCATTTTGGTTATAAATATGTAATTTCAAGACCATGTATTTTTGTGCTTAATTTTTTGGTTACCATCATTTTTCCTACCATTTCTCTCTACCATTTTCTCCTCCATTTTAATGTTTTTCAAGAGCATTTTTCAAGTATGTATTCTCTTTATTTTGTAATTTCTATTCTAGTTATGAGTTTCTAATATTTTTAAGATTATTAAGGTGGGGATGAAACAATATGTAACTCAATAGTATTTATTTTGTATGTTGATTTCCCATTTGTGCAACAAAGTTTATGGATTGTTCTTCTTCAAATATTTTCTTTCATCTTAAATATCGTGTATTTTTTATTGTTAGTATATATTTATACTTTGTTCTTCATTAGTGCAAAATCGTAATATTCTTTTATTAAGGTGTGCCATCAAATTGTGCACATCAAATGATTAGAACAAAAATATTATGTTTTGCCTTACAAATAATATTCATTGATTTATTTGTTATTTCTTTAGATTGATTCACACTAAATACTTTGAAATTATATCTTAAAAAGTGAAGATAAATTCTATATTTCTATAGTAACTTGTGCTTAAATAGAATATCTAATTTGAATAAGTGGTAGTTTGATTAATTTCTACTATTACTAAAACTTGGGAATCAATGTACTTATAAATATTATTGAACTTATGTTTTGTGGATTCTATTATCTTAATAATCTTTCTTCTACCATCTTGTTTACAATTATTAATTTAGTTATATATATTATCTTTAATATCTTTATTATTATCTTTTATTTTATTTTCTTGATACAAAAATCTCATCAATCTTTGGACCTAGGTTAGAATTTATTAATTTTGGTTTAAAATAGTTTTCTTTTTTATTTTAGACAACTCCTTTGGGTTCGACATCCTTGCTTACATGATCACTATTCTATATGAACGATTCATGCACTTGCGATATAAATATTTAAAACATACATATTTTGGGTCCATCATTAAGGCCAACCTATAGGCCACCTGACCGATCCTCTCCAATATCTCAAATGGTCCAACAAACCTAGGGCTCAGCTTGCCCTTCTTCCTGAATCTCTTCACCCCTCTTAGTGGTGAAACCCTAAGGAAGACATAGTCTCCTACTTGGAACTCCATGTTCCTCCGCTTTGGGTCTGAATAACTCTTTTGTCTACTCTGAGATGCGAAGCCTCAGTGGTTCTCTGAATTGCCTCAGAACTCAAATATTTCCTCTCACCCATCTCATCCCAGTGAATGAACGATCTGCATTTCCTACCATACAACATCTCATAAGTTGCCACTCCAATAGTCGATTGGTAGCTATTATTATAGGAAAACTCTATCAGAGGAAAATATTTACTTCAAGACCCTTCAAAGTCCAATACACATGCTCTCAGCATGTCCTCCAGTATCTGGATAGTCCTCACAGACTGACCATCGATCTGAGGATGATAAGTTGTACTGAACTTCAGCTGTGTACCCATTGACTTTTGTAAACTTCCCCAAAACTTGGAAGTAAAGATAGGATCCCTATCCAACATGATAGACCTCAGAGTCCCATGAAGGCGTACTATCTCTCTCACATAGAGATCTGCATATTGGTCAACTATGTAGTCCGTCCTCACTGGTAATAAGTGAGCCGACTTCGTATAACGGTCCACGATGATCCAGACTGAATTATGTTGGCCCACTGTCCTGGGCAACCCCACCACGAAATCCATTGTGATGTCCTCCCACTTCCACTCTAGGATATCCAAAGGATGTAATAGCACTGCTGGTCTTTGATGCTCTGCCTTAACTTGCTGACAGGTCAGACACTTCTCCACGTACTCAGTCACGTCCCTCTTCATCCCAGGCCACCAATATAAAGCTTTCAGATCTTGGTACATCTTCGTGGTGCCTGGATGTAGAGAATAAGGGGTAGTATGTGTAACGACCGAAATTTTCTAATAGGGCTTAGGACCTTGATTAGCGTGCATGGAGGGAAATAAATGAATTAATATGCTAATATGTGAATTTATGTGAATATATGATAAAGATGCATGTTTAGTTGAGTTAAATGTGCATGTGGGCCCTGTTTGGATAGTAGGGGTATAACTGTGATAAATGTGATATGTATGTGATTTATCTGTGTAGCACGGCCCGAGACAGTCCTGGGGAGCAGTTAGCCAGAAAGTCACAACGGGGTTGAGAATCTGACTCAGGGCGAGTCGAGGGGTAATTTGGGCATTAGTTATTATATTGGGTTATCAGGGTACGGAAATAAATATTTAGACATATATTTGAGGATAGAATGTCTAGGAAGGAATATTGGGAAATTTACCGTTTTGTCCTCGGGGACGTTTTGGTACCCCGAGCCTTGAGGTAACCTTAAAGCTTAAGTTAAATAAAACAAAGTTTAGGAAGCTAGTGGAGACTTAGAAACCGACATTCACCTTTCCTTCCCAGGTGAAGATAGTCTCTCATCTCTCTCTCTTTCACTCTCTAAGACAAACTCAAGGGAATTAAGCTTTGGGTGGCATTAGTCAAGAACTAAGGATTGAAGCTGAGCTTGGGATTTAGAGAATCTGCAAAGAAGTATAATTCATCAAGGTAATTTCTTAATATGTTGATTTGAGCCAATTTTGCAGCTGGTTTAAGGTTGTATATAGAAGTTGCATGTGGGCTAAGTTTGAATTGGGATTTGATTGTTAGGTTGAGTTTTGGGGGCTGTTTCTTGATAGGTTTTGATGTTAAAACTGGGCCAGAACCTTTGTGATAATTATCTAGGATTGCTAGTTTGGTTTTGGGTGAATTGGTTTGAAAAAAATGCTGGAAAAGGATGAAGATTTCTGGGTTGGAGGCTAGGGCCACGGCCCTAAGAGGGGCATGCCGCGGCCCGTGTGTGCTCGCGGACATGGGTGGCTGAGAAGCTTGAGGTGCACCGCGGCACTTGGTGATGCGCGCCGCGGCCCGTGTGTGTTGCAGGGAAGTGCTAGCCTCTGTTTCGAGGCTAGCCGCGGCGCCTGTGGGTAGGGCCGCGGCTCTTAGTGTCAGTTTGAGTTTTTAAGTGTGTTTAGACTTGGGAACTCAGTGGTTAAAGCTCAGGATGGATTTTATCACCTGGATTGATAGAATTCAAGGTCCCGAAGGTTAGAGTTATGGCTCAAAGTTATTTAATGGAGTAGAACTTGATGGATGGATATTGTTAATGTGTTGTGACTAGGGTTTCGGTGAGGCTCAAGTTAGAGGATTGTGCTCGGGATAGCGGTGCTCAGAGAGCTCGGGACTCAGGTAAGAAAACCCTTGTTCCCATAGAGCTTGTATGCAGGGTTGAGCCCAATATGTTTGAAATTGCAGGGCGTAGCCCTTTGATTGAATTTGTTAGTGTTCAGTATATGTTTATTATGCTATGAGTGCAACTATGTGAATGATCGGCGAGAGCCGGGAACGGTGTAGGCCGAGGTCGGCAGGGGCCAAGAACGGCAAAGGGCCAGGAATGGCATTGGGCACGTTGAGTGCAAGGCCGAGTGCGGCAAGGGGCCAAGAGCAGTATTGAGCACGTGGAGTGTGAGCTGCCTAGGCGGGACCCTAAAGGATACCTGGGATATCCTCACGGTGTGGACCGCAAACCCAAGGCCTGGTAAAGTGCCTGGGTCGGCTTGGCCGTATGTGTTTAGCCTACTGATGGCCTGTTTATATGTTATATGTTGATTTTTGCATATGTTATCTGTTTGTGGGTTTGCTTGCTGGGCTTCGGCTCACGGATGCTCTGTGGTGCAGGTAAGGGCAAGGAGAAAGTCAACAAACCATGAGTGTAGCAAGCATGAGGCGGCGTGTACATGTTTGGCCTACCTGGCTGCCACAGCCAGTGGATTTTGGGAGATTGTTGTCATAAAACCTAGATTTTGTCGTTTAGCCGACTTGGTTGTATTTATATGTTCTAAATATTTCTAAACTGTATTTTGGGATCCCAGGTGTTAAACTTTTATGATTTTCAATGAAATAGGGTTATTACTAAAATTTCTACTTTGTTTATGACTTAATTACACTTTTGCTTTAAAAGCCTCGATTAGCGAGTGAGTGCACATTTTTAAACTCACTTGGTAACGGCTCTAAGGTAGTAGGGCGTTACAGTATGAGATTCATCCTGAATCTCCCGTCTGATCCCAGTGTCCATCGGATCACAAATCTGATCCTTATATCTCAATATACCCATGCCTGACACTGTATAGTCCTTAGCCACTCCAGCTAGGATGTCCCCTCTAATCCTTCCCAACTGTGGGTCACCCAACTGTTTCTCCTTGATCATTTCTAAAAGAGTAGATTGCAGGTTGATGTTGGCTAACTGGCCCACCACTAACTCAATACCTGCTCTAGTCATATCCTTTGCCAACTCCTTAGATATCTATCTTGCATTGTACAACTGACCCAAACCCTTCTGGCTTAAGGCATCTGCAACCACATTGGCTTTCCCTGGTTGATAAATGATCTCACAATCATAATCCTTCACCAGCTCTAACCAACGTCTCTGCCTCATGTTCAAGTCCTTCTAGGTGAAGAAGTATTTCAAACTTTTGTGATCTGTGTATATCTCACACTTCTCACCATACAAGTAGTGTCACCACACCTTCACTGAAAAAATCACTGCTGCAAGTTCTAGATCATGAGTGGGGTACCTCTATTTATACTCCTTTAGCTGACGTGATGCATAGGCAATCACCTTCCTTGTATGCATAAGGACACAACCTAGGCCCCGCCTCGAGGCGTCACAATAAACCACAAACTTGTCTCTAGAAGCTATCCTCACACCTATCTTACCATATGAACCTTTGATTCTTGCGTGTCAACTCAGTCAGTGGTGACGCAATCTTGGAAAAGCCCTCCACAAAGCATCTATAATAACTTACCCATCCCAAGAAACTTCTAATCTCTATAGCATTCTTCGTCCTTGACCAATCTTTAACCACCTCAATCTTTGCAAGATCCACCATAATTCCATCCTTACTGACTATGTTAACTAACAAAGTCACATGTGGCAACCAGAACTCGCTCATCTTGAATTTTGCATACAGCATGTGCTCTCTCAGCCTCTGTAGTACTAATCTGAGATGCTGCTTGTGCTCTGTCTCTGACTGAGAGTATACCATTATATCATTAATAAAGATGATCACAAACTAATCCAGGTAATCTTTGAACACTCTGTTCATCAGATCCATAAATGTTTTTGGGGCATTAGTCAGTCCAAATGACATCACCAGAAACTCATAATGCCCATACCTGGTGCGAAAGGTTGCCTTTGGTATATCTTCATCCTTGATCCTCAACTGGTGATGACCAGATCGAAGATCTATCTTGGAGAATACCGTCCGACCTTGTAACTAATCAAACAGATCTTCAATCCTTAGCAGAGGATACATGTTCTTGATAGTTAACATGTTTAGTTCTCTATAATCGATACACATCCTCAGAGAACCATATCTTTTCTTTACGAAGAGAAATGGTCGTCCCATGGCGAGAAACTGGGCCTAATAAAACCCAAGTCTAGTAATTCATGTAAATGAACCTTTAGTTCCTCCAGCTCTGTTGGAGCCATCCTATTCGATGCCCTAGAGATTGGCTCTGTCCATGGCCCCAATTCAATCACAAACTTTATCTCCTTGTATGGAGGTAACCCTGGCCCTTGGAAACACATCCAGAAACTCACAAACTAATCTAGTCTGTCCTGGTCCCATTGGCACAACATGAGTGATATCCACCACACTAGCTAAGAATCCTATGCATCCCCCCTGCAATAGATCTCTATCTCTAAGTACAAATATCATAGGTATATGGGGTCCATGCACAGTTCCAACAAATACAAAGGGATCCTCACCCCCAGTGTAATGCTCAAAAATCCCTAATAAGGTTTAGGACCTTGATTAGGAGGCCAAGAGGGCCATAATTTATTTATTATGTTATTAAATGATTATATGCATGTTTATGTGAATTATATTATAATACGATGATGAATGCATGCACATGGGTCCACATTTCATGTTAAGGGCATTTTGGTAATTTGACCCGTTGAGGGCATAATTGTGTATTTTCATGCATGTGGGTGATTTATAAATATTACCACATTGTATGTGGATTGATTCGAGCCATTCGGCATGAGACGATCATGGAATGTAAGTTTTCGGTCTGGTCATAACGGGATTAAGTTCGGGTCTCGGGGTGATTTAGTGATTAGAACATTACTAGGAATTAAAGGGTAATGGGATATGATTTATTGGCATTTGAAATTTTTTGAGACTAGCAGGAATTGGAGGGTGTTAATTATAATTAACGAAATAGGTGGGAAAGGACATTTTTGCCCTCGGTGGCCTTAAGAGGATTTGAAATGATCTAGCGGTATTTTAGTCTTTTCACCCTAAAAGATATATATTAGCCATTAGATGGCTGTGGAAGTAACCAAAACAGAGCATAGCTTCATCTTTCTCTCCCGATCATCTTCTTCTTCCATTTTCTTTTTGATTTTTGAAGCTTCTTTTGAGGAACCAAGCCAGGGAACCAAGATTTGATAATCTAGGGCTGTGTTCTACCATTGAACAGGATGCTAAGCTGAGATTGAGGTGAGTTTTTAACCATTAAAAGCGTAGTTCTTGCTCTGTTTTCTCATTGAGTTTCAGTTGGGTTTTTGGTTTGAAAGTTGAGTTTCAATTGGAGTTTCTGGCAAGGGTTTCTTAAGTTGTGATGCCTAGGACATGTATAGATGTTTTTTAGGTTCATTTGGTACTTAAAATGAAGTTGGGAAGCTTTTGGTTCAGGTTGGAAATGGAGGAGTCGAAGGGGAAAGTTTCAGGGCACTTTCTGGCTGGGTGTAGTGCTATAGCGCCCACTAGGGGGCGCTACAGCGCTACTCAGGAGGCTTTGGATCTGAGTATAGCATTAGGGCGCTAATGGGGTAGCGTTGGGGTGCTACCCTGTTCCATCATATTCCTGTTTTGAGTGTTTTTAAGGGTTTTTGGCTCGGGGTTACAATCCTTAATGCTCGGGATCGAATCTACTCACCGTTTGCGTACAATTTGGGGTCTCAGGAGTGAGGTTAAGCTCAAGACCCTTTTATGGTTGATTTTCATTAATGGAGATTATATTTTTTTATGACTAGGTGACCGCTAAGGGATTAAAGGACCGATCGTTCTTAGGGTCGTTCAATTGTTATTTCTCACTCGAACCAGTGGTAAGAAAACTGCACCCCATATGTGACATGCATGGTTATTATTGAGGCATGTCGAGTGTTAAATGTGATGCATGTAATGCACGAGAAACATGTGATGAGGGCATGCCATGAATGTTGAATATGAGATTGATCAGAGCTTGAGTCTCTGTGTTTCTGCATGATCATAATTATGCTAGCAATTGTTAAGTAAGCATGTTGGATGCCCTACATTTGGATATTTGACATATGATATATGCCTGGTAGCATTGCTTACTTGTGCATGGCACTGACTAACTAGTCAGAATTGGCAATGGTGTCAGTATTAACTGTGAAGCTGTGACCTACTTGTCAAGTTCGACAATAGTACTGAGCACTGGTGGTATTGACTAAAAAGTCAAGAATGGACTTAGCGTGTTTAACGCAAGCCGATAAAGATTAGATATAATCGACATCTGCATTGAATGACTCAAATGAGCATTAATACCGAATCGACCTCAAGTTCGATGAAAACTAAAAGCGCTTGTCTAGCCAAAGGCTAGTCATTTAGAGCCAGTCTAGTGAGCCCTGGTGACTGTTTAGTCACATGGCCATGGGTGACGAGCCCCGTAGTGACTACCCATCAGTCACTCATCTGTTTAAGCTAGTGACTTACCCATCAGTCACTCATCTGTTTAAGCTAGTGACTTACCCATCAGTCACTCATCTGATTAGAGCCATTGCCAGAAAGCCCAGGTGACTGTTTCGTCACATGGCTATGGGTACTGAGCCCCATAGTGACTTGCTTGTCAGTCACTCATTATGGTTTAACAGAACCTCAAAGTGATATTCACTCATCTGTTCAGGGCTATAAGCCCTGTATGATTATAATGATCATCATTTTCATGGTTGTGGGTGTTGAGCCCCGTGGTGACTTGCTTGTTAGTCACTCGTTATGGTTAATGGAACCACCAGTGTTAAATCACTCATCTTATTAGGATTGATTTGATAGTCATCTAATCAGGAGGGCAAGAACTCTTTATCCTGGATACCCCATCATTATCTGAACCTATTTGCATGCGTGATTAAGGCTGTTATTGCTAGGCATGCACTTTATGATTTGATGACATGATAATACTGATCATGAGCATATTGAGTTTTCTTGATGGGCTTTGGCTCACGGGTGTTATGTGGTGCAGGTAAAGGCAAAAGAAAGCTAGACCATCCTTGAGTTGGAGAGCTTAGGTGACGATGTGTACATATGCGGCTGCTCGACCGCCACGATCGAGGGTAGAAAGAGGAACTAGGGTTAAACCCTGTTTTGCCGCTTAGATCGGTTGGTTGTAAATATTTTCTTGTAATGAACCTTTAAATTATATTTTGGGATCCCAATGTATACAGTTTACATTTTAGTGAAACGTTATATCTTAACCAAAAATTTTAATCCCTAAACCGCTAATCATACTTAGTTACACGATTATGGCCAAATGACTCGGTTAGCGAGTTTTGCACTGTTTAAATGCGCACCGTAACGGTCCCTAGAGTTTAGGGCATTACACCCAAGCTTAAAGGTTACCATCTTCTTCTTACAATCTATCGTTGCCCCCATACTTCTCTAACCATTCCATACCCAGAGTTATATCAAAGTCAGTTATAACCAACTCTATCAAGTCAACTGACAACTCCCTGCCATCCACTATCACTGGCAGTTATCTGACCCATCTCCTGGAAACCACTAACTCCCTAGTAGGCAGCATAGTACCGAAAGAGTGTAGCACCCGAATCAATAATCCTACTAGCAACAAAAGAGTGTGTAGCACTCGAATCAATCAAAGAGTTTAAAGGGTCCAAGTGCTAGAAAGCTGACCTGTAACCACCGAGGGACTAGCCTCGACCTCTACCTGGGTCAAGGTGAACACCCGAGCTGGCACAAGGCTGTCCACCTTCTTGGGCTCTTCCGTCCTAGCTTTCAGGCAATCCTTCTTTCAAGTGTCCCACACTCTAGCAGATGAAGTAGGCCTTCCCCCGACACTCCTCAATATGGTGCCTCCTGCATCGAGTGCATTCTGGGAATGCTTTCCAGATCCCACCACCACCTTGGCAGCCTATCTGTACACCTCGTGGCCTCCTATCTGGCCCTGGAGTTGAAAATATATCTCGAGTCTTTCTATTTTGCTCACTAGGGCCTGCACCCCTACCAAAGCCTACAAATGGGGGTCCCGACCTCCTAAAATTCCTTCTGGCCGCACTCTCGCACTAGATTTTATTCTCTGCGCTCTTATATGTGAGCGCATTCTCAACAACGTGTGCGTAAGTAATCACTCTTGGCACAATAGTAATACGAACATCTCGGGCTATCATAGGTTGTAGCCCCTGGAGAAATCTCTCCCTTCTAGTCCCATCAGTGAGCACCAGATCCCCAACAAACTTTGTCAATTTGTCAAACTTCAAAGCATAATCAGTCACTAATATGTTGCCTGAAGTAACTTGCTAAACTCTTCGACCTTCGCAGCTCTAACTGTGTCATTGTAGTATTTTTTGGGGGGAGTGAGATAACACCACCACAAGGAATAGAATCTACAAAAAATTTGGATTGACAAAGACTTAAAAAAGATTAAGAAAGAACATGAAAACCCAAGTAAAACAATGGTGTTCTTCAACTTTGATGAAGCTTCAAACCAAAGGTAATATCACCACTTTGAGCAAAACTTTAAGCAATCCTTTGAGCCAACCAAACACAAACCAAGGCTTATACACGTTGAAAAATGTTGTCTTAATACTCTATTTCCCAGCCACCATTGATGCTTGGAGAGTTCTTGGAGAAAACTAGAGATTCTTGGAGCTAGAGAGAGAGGGTAGAGAGAGATTGGAGAGAGTGATCCAGTCTTCCCAATCACTATTTTTTACCCTTATATAGATTAGGCACTGTCATTATGTCTAACCAATAGAATTATACTTGAAAGACACGTTTAGAGCATTTACGATTTTTCACGTAATACAGTAGGCGACGCGTCGCCTGCTAGGGTTTCCGGAAACCCTAGGTGTTAGGCGATGTCTCGCCTCTTGGGTGGTGACTAATCGCCACCCTCTCTGACTTTTGGACACTTCCAGAGGACCCAAAATTGCTCCAAATGCCACCAAACTTTTTGGGAACCCTTAGATACTCTCATGTATCACTTTGGACCCAAATTTTCATTTTATAAGTGCCTACAATTGGAACTCAAATTTACATCTTAATTATGTGAATTGTAACAAGTGTTTATATCTTGCTTGTATTTTAACACTTACCATTTGTATTTAACCAATCATAAAATCCCCCACTTGGTTAAATACAAGTCAGATTCTCTAGCTTAAACATTTTTGGCGTATAAAATAAAGTATCTTTCAGTTTGAACTTTATCTTAGTGAAAATACCACAAAGTATTATCAAAATCATTAGTAGCTTAAAGCTTGAACCAAGTATTCCATATGATAACACCGATGATACCTCACTCACCTCCACCACATCTTTTGTTTTCCCACTTTCTCACTTAGCACTACCATGGACATGTGCTCATCTCTTCATGGAATTTCTGGGGAGAAACTCCAACTCCCATTAGAGGCGGCACCACCTCTAAGTTCACATAGGTGAAGTTCTTACAACATCTTTGCTACCTTTATAGATGCTTTTTGCACTCAACTGAACTTCATTAAAAGCCCTAGGCTTAACCCAAACTCGGTAGCAACCAACACTAACCATCTCGAATGGAACTCATCATAAATTTTAGTGTTGAAACTATTCACTTATCAATGACTTATTCTTACCCATTGAACTCTTTCCCTTGATTTGTACAAGTTGAAAGCTGGGTTTCCTGTTGGGAATTGTGCCCTTAAAGCAATTGTAGTAGACAATGGTTTGAATGAAATAAATTAATTAATTAAATTATTGTATATATGTAGCTTATGTACTATATTATTTTTAATAATATTAAGTAAATATTAGAAAATTTCCAAGCTCATCTATGTGGTCTCAATCTCATATTGGTATGAGGGGGTCGAGAAAGAGATAATGAACTTAAATAGTTCGTAGTAAAATAAAGTTATGGAATCTTTAGATTAATTACTGTTAGTACGGTCCACTAGTATTATGAATACATGTGACCTAGATCTGGGTTACTAGTGTAGTAGGACACTTTAGTTGAGGTACTTTGCATGCTGAAAGTATGTAGAACTAGACCAGATGTGATTTAATAATACTTGTTTAAATATTGTTTCGTAGTATTATAAAACACATCAATTGATGATCATATATAAACTGATCTTAATTCTGAAGTTACTATGAACCCCTATATATGTCACTTGATCCTTTGATTCATTTGTTATTGTTTGTCAAAATGACCAGGCTAAGAACTATTGTTTTGGGGACTCAATGATGTATATGGCTGGGGACATAGCTTAACGGATATGGAATCTATACCTTCTTATAGATTGAATGATGATTCCCTATGGGGTTGGCTTTTGGAACTGAAAATGTTATTGACGTCAAATTCATAATCAGATTATGAATTAACCCTCATAGTAAAGTCAATGGTACATTAGGAATCAATATATAATTAAAAGGGTAAAATGGTAATTTTATTCCCACTTAATTATGAATCATCAATAGAGGATTATTTTGTATGTAATGATTATATCAATGAACACTTTATGGTTACAATAAAGTACTCAGTAAATATATGTCCTTAATTCTCAAGAGTTAAGTCTCATATTTATAGTGGAATAATCATGGGATTAATAAATATGATTATTGAATCAAAGAGTTTTGTTTAATAATCTTTTATTTATTGGAGCTTGGAATTATTGGACCATAGGTCCCCAGGGCGGCTCTATCAACACTAATCAAGGTAAGAGTTGATACAAGGGTTAAACTGTGAATGAGCTATTTTAGAGAATATTTATTCTTTGGGATAAATGTGCAATTATGTGATAATTGAAGCTACACAATTTATTATTGCATTTGTGCAATTTTCGAAATTGTGTAGAAATAGAATAAATTTATTTTAATCAATTATTTTATTTTAAGTGTGAATAAATAAATAGGAATAGTCAAAATTGGTTTTGATTATTATATTTCATTAATTAATAATAAGATGATAATTCATAATCAAAATACATGAAAAAAAAAATCAAAATGCCATTTTCAGGGATAGGCCACACGCATAGGGCTTGGGCTGCTCTATGCGTGTGGCACATCTAATGTTATCAGATATTGGTTTTTTATTTTTATTTTTAATTAATTAATAAATCATTTTAAAAGGGGTTTTAAAATGGAATGTTATATTTTTGTCTATTATCGTTATTATTATTATAAAAGATGAATGATTTTATTATTATGGTGATAATGCCTATATACTCTATATGATAGAAAATATAAACAACAATGTCTTGACAAGTTTTCACAAAGCAATAACCTTTTCTCTCTAGCCTATAGTCAAAAGTCTCATGTGTTGAGAATACTTTTGATTCACAAAAATTGATCATTGTTCTCTATGTGCCCACCCACATCTTGAGGTGTAGAGAACATCTTGGAAGATCTAGGTATGAGTACTCAAGCAAGGAGGAAGATCGAAATACATACGAAAAGATTCAAAGATTCTTGATAGGCTACAAGAGGTAAATCGTTTCGTATTATTTTTCATATACATATTATATATATTGATTGACATATTGCATATTAAAAGATCCTCATATAAAATTGTTTATATGAAAATTTTTGTTGTATACCATTACCGCAACTTCCGCTGGGCACTAGGAACCGTTCCTAACATTTCCATCATTTGTGAATCTATTCTTCTGGGAGTTTCAATCCCATCCCAATTGAAGTAGAACTTACTAACCTTCTCACAAGAGGTTTTGTAAATATGTCCAATAAGTTCTCACTTGTTTTAACATATGAGATCGATATGATTTCACCTTGAATAAATTGTCTCACATATTCATGTCTTAGACTAATGTGTCTAGACTTTCCATTATACACATTATTATATGCTCTAGCAAGTGCGGATTGGCTATCACAATGTATTGAAATTATTGATACCATATTCGTGGTTAAAGGAATATCCATCATGAGATTTCTAAGCCACTCGACCTCTTTTTCGGTTGCCTCTAAAGCTATGAACTTCGCTTCCATGGTTGAGTATGATATACATGTTTTCTTCTTAGAGCCCCATGAGATTGCCTCTCCCCCATGAGTAAACACCCAACCGGTGGTGGAGAGATTATCTCCAATTCCTGATATCCAATTAGCATCAGAATATCCTTTAAGTATCTTTGGAAAGTTTGTATAGTGAAGACTATACTCTTTGGTAGCCTTAATATAACCAAGTATTCTCTCAATAGCTTTCCAATGCTTGATACTCAGATTGCTACTAAACCTACTAAGTTTACTAACTGCATATGCAATATCCGCTCTTGTGTAATGAGCAGTGTACATTAGGCTACCTATTGCACCTGCATATTCCAATTGGGCCACCACTCTTCCTTCATTCTTTTCAAACTTCATGTTTGAATCAAATGGTTTATGTGCCTCTTTGATTTTGAGATGATTGAATTTGCCGAGAACTTTCTCAACATATTGGGTTTGACTCAACACAAAACCCTCACTATTCCTTCTAACTTTGATACCTAGAATGGTATCCACCTCTCCAAGGTCTTTCATTTTAAAGTTAGAAGATAGAAATATCTCCGTTTCCATTATTCCTTTCATGTCATTACTCAAAATCAACATATCATCTACATATAGGCATACAAGTATGACAAAGTCACCACAAGTCTTAAAGTATAAGCACTTGTTCGCATTGTTGTGTCTAAATCCATTAGAAATAATGTCCTTATCAAACTTGTCATGCCATTGTTTTGGAGCTTGTTTCAAACCATATAATGATTTGACAAGTCTACACACTTTATGTTCATTTCCTTGAAGAACAAAACCTTCTGGTTGTTCCATATAGACTTCCTCCTCGGGATCCCCATTTAGGAATGCCATTTTGACATCCATTTGGTGAACATAAAGGTTGTATGTAGATGATAATGCAAACAACCTTATAGAAGTAGTTCTTACTACCGGTGCATATGTGTCAAAGTAAAATATTTCCTCTCTTTGCTAGGATCCTTTGTCTACAAGCCTAGCCTTGAAGGTTTGTATGGTTCCATCGGTATGGTATTTCTTTCTAAATACCCATTTGCACCCAATTGGTTTAGACCCCTTTGTAAGGTCAACAAATTCCCAAGTGTGGTTTGATATAATTGAATCCATTTCATCATTAATTGCCTCCTTCCAAAAAGCGAAGTCCCTTAAGGACATTGCTTCCTTGAAGGTTTTGGGATCATCTTCTATTTGAAGTTCTATTGGATATTTACAAGTAACTTCCTCATTATCACCTTCAACAAGGTATAGTGTCTCTATTAGAGAACACGTCTCACTTGATCCCAAATCTTCGAGCATTTGGCTCCTTCTAGGCAATTGAGGTTGCTCACCAACTATTCTAGGAGTCACCTCTTGGGGCTCTCTAGTTTGAGTTGGTTCTAACTTGTTGTCATCACATGACATGTTCTCAAAGAACTCAACCTCTCTAGATTCAATTATTACATTAGACTCCAAGTCTAATAATCCATAAGCTTTGCTATTTTGGGCATAACTGACAAATGCACATCTTATAGCTCTTAGACCCAACTTAGTCCTTTTTGGATCGGTGCTCTTGCAATAAGCAAGACACCCCACATTTTAAGATAACCAATGTTTGGTTTCTTTCCTTTCCATAACTCATATGGAGATATTTTATTTTTCTTTGTGGGAATTCTATTCAAAATATGACAAGCGGATAGCAAGGCTTCATCCCACAAACTAAAATTCAATTTAGAGTGTAATAGCATAGCATTAATCATCTCAATAAATGTTATATTCTTTCTTTCCGCTATACCATTTTGTTGTGGAGTACAAGGGGATGTACATTCATGAATTATTCTATGTTCTTCACAAAACAAGTAAAATTCATTTGAAAAATATTCACCACCCCTATCATTAAGTACTTTAATTTTCCTTTCAAGTTGATTTTCAACTTCCGCTTTATACACTTTAAATACATCAAATGCCTCATCTTTATTTTTAAGAAAATATACATATGTGAACCTAGAGCAATCATCAATGAAAGTAATAAAATATCTACTTCCTCCTCTAGTCAACTGTAATGACCCAAATTTCCTAATAAGGCTTAGGACCTTGATTAGGAGGCCGGGAGGGCAATAATTGATTTATTATGTCATTAAATGATTATATGCATGATTATGTGAGTTATATTATTATATGATGGTAAATGCATGCATATGGGTCCACTTTTCATTATAACGGCAATTTGGCCCGTTGATGCATATTTGTATATTTTCATGCATGTTGGTGAATTATGAATGAGGCCACATTATAATGTGGATTTTTTCGAGCTATTCGGCATGAGACGGTCTTTGAATGTAAGTTAGCGGTTTGGTCATAATGGGGTTAATTTCAGGACTCGGGGTGAGTCTCGGGGTAATTTGATGATTAGTGCATTACTAGGAATTAAAGGGTAATGGGATATGATTTATTAGTATTTGAGAATATTGGGAATAACAGGAATTAGGGGACGTTAATTATAACTAACGAATTAGACGGGAAATGAAGATTTTGTCGTTGGGGGCTGTTAAGGAAATTAGATTGACCTAGGGGCATTTTGGTCATTTGACCAAGGGATATATTCAACTAGAAGGTTGTGGATTAAACTTAACCAAAAACAGAGCTCATCTTCCTCTTCCTCCCGATCATCCTTTTCTTCCTTTTTCCTTTGAAATTTTGAAGCTCCAATTGAGGATTCAAGCTAGGGAATCAAGCCTTGAGGGTTTAGGATTGTGTTCAGCCATTGAAGAGGGTTTAACCTTGAGCTTGAGGTAAGATTTCAGCCATAGAAACTCTGGTTTTGCTCTGTTTTTCATTGATTTTCAGTTGGGATTTTTGGATTGGATAGTTGAGAATTCATTGAAGTTCTTGGCAAAGTTTGATTGGGTTTTGATGCCTAGGACTTGTAGAATGGGTTTTTGGGTTCATTTGTGAGTTTGGTTGAGGTTTGGAATCAGTTCTTGAAGATTGGAAACTGGAGAAGTCGAAGGGAAAAAACCAGGACTGAATCACCCTGGTTCTAGCGCTACAGTGCCCAAGGATGGGCGCTACAGCGCTGTCCAGGGCATGTCAGCCTTGCTTGTAGCGCCATGGCACCAGGGGGGCAGCGCTGTAGCACTACCCTGTTTTTCCAGAGTACTATTTTGGGTACTTCTGAGGGTTTTTGGCTCAGGGTTTCAATTCCTAAGGCTCGGGATTGAATCTACTAACCGTTTGAGGTTTAGACCATGAACCTTTTATTATTGATTTTATTGATGGAGTTCCATATTTGGTTATGACTAGGTGATCACTAAGGGATCAAAGGATTGATCATTCTCAAGGGTCGTTCTTTTATTGTTTCACGCTCGAACCAGAGGTAAGAAAACTGCACCCAGTGTGTGACATGCATGGTTATTAATGAGGCTTGTTGAGTGCTCTATATGCAAACATTGATTACATATAAATGCTTAGCAATTTTGCTTATCTGTGAGTGGCACTAACTTATTAGTCAGAATCAGCAATGGTGTCAGTATTGATTGTGAAGTTGTGACTTATTAGTCAAGTTTGGCAGTAGTATTGAGCATTGGTCGTATGGTATTGACTTATGAGTCAAGAACGGTATTAGCATGTTTAACTCAAGCCGAAAAGATTAGATCTAATCGACATAAGCATTATCATTATAAGCATGAAATGCTTGGCCGACCATAAGTTCGATGAATACAAAAGCGCTTGTCTAGTCTAAAGGCTAGTTACTTAGAGTCAGGGCCAAAAGGCTCAGGTGACTGTAATGTCACATGGTTGTAGGTGCTGAGCCCAAGTTCGTGACTCATTCATTTGTCACTTATCTTATTAGGGTGCATAGCTCAGAGTGTGACTCATTATTCACCTATCCAAAGTGTGACTCATTAGTCACCTATTTAGAGTGTGACTCATTAGTCACCTATTCAGAGTGTGACTCATTAGTCACCTATCTCAGAGAGTGACTTATTAGTCAACTATTCAGAGATAGACTTATCAGTCATCTACACATAGATAGACTTATTAGTCATCTATATAGAGATAGACTTATCAGTTATCTACATAAGGGTACGCTTATTAGTTATCTATACAGAGAGACTTATTAGTCATCAACCTCAGAGATAGACTTACCAGTCATCTAACAGTGATAGACTCATTAGTCATCTATATAGAGTGTGACTCATTAGTCACCTATACAGGGTGTGACTCATTAGTCACCCACATAGAGATTAACTCATTAATCATCTATTCAATAAGCAGGTCCCCAGAGATTGACTCATTAGTCATCTATTCAGACGCAGGACCCCATAATCATTTATTTGGACTTGCTTGCATGCATGAGTAGGGTTATTACTGCTAGGCATGCCTATTATGATTTAGTAACATGTTATTACCTGTTCATGAGTATATTGAGTTTTCTTGCTGAGCTTCGACTCACAGGTGCTATGTGGTGCAGGTAAAGGCAAAAGAAAGTTGGACCATCCTTAAGTTGGAGAGCTTAGGTGACGATGTGTACATATGCGGCTGCTTGACCACCACAGCTGAGGTTTAAAGAGGAACTAGGGTTAAACCCTATTTTGCCGCTTAGGTCGGCTAGTTATAAATATTTTATTGTAATTAACCTTTAAATTATATTTTTGGGATCCCAATGTATACAGTAAATGTTTAATGAAACGTTGTACCTTTGACAAAAAAATTTAACCCTAAACCGTTAACCACAGTTAGTTACACGATTATGGCCAAATGGCTCAGTTAGCGAGTTTAGCACTGTTGAAAATGCACACTGTAACGGTCCCTAGGTAGTAAGGCGTTACATCAACATTTCATTAAGTTCACATAAATCACTATGTATCAAATCTAACAACTTAGAGTTTCTTTCACTACTAGGAAAATGTTTCTTTACCATTTTAGATTTAACACATAATACACATTTTTCATGCACAAAATTATCACAGTCAATTAATCCACATTTGATAGCCCTTTTAATTGTGCTAAATCCTATATGTGCAAATCTAACATGCCACAAAGTAATAGAATTTGAGTCAAGCATATAACAAGAAGAAGAAGTAACTTTATTGTTCACATTGTCAATAGAAGTACAAAGCTTTAACATCCCATCACAAGCATATCCATTTCCCACAAAAACATTGTCTTTAGATAAAATGAGCTTGCCGAAATCTATCACAACCTTGATTCCCGGTTTGCCAAATAAATTGTCACTCACAAGGTTTCTACTCATTTCAGGTACATACAAAACATTAGTGCGTATAACCTTCTTGCCGGATGTGAAGAACAAGTCTATAGTTCCCTTTCCTTCAACCTTGGACCTTTTTTCATTTCCCATTGGATTTTATGCCCTTCCTTTGAAGATTCAAAGGTCTTGAATAGAGTTCTATCATAGGTTACATGAATGGTGGCACAAGTATCATACCACCACCCACTCACCTTTCCATGAATGGCATTAACCTCACTTAGTGTTGCCACTAGCTCCTCTTGGAATGAGTTGACTTTTACCCCATTGTTATGGCTCCTCTTGAACCTACAATCTCTATCAAAGTGGCCATTTTTGCCACACACAAAGCAAGGTCCCTTGGAACTTTTAAATTGTCCCTCATTCTTTTTGGGCCCCAAGGGTTTTTTACCCTTGCCCATGTTCTTGCCATTTCCTTTGCCCTTGTTAGGAGGATTCGCCACAACATTGGCCTTAGAAGTCTCTCCATTTTACTTCTCTTCATTCATATCTCTAGAACAAGATTCCTCCTCAATTCTCAAGTGTTTGAGAATTTCCTCCAAATAAATCACTTCATTTCTATGGAGAATCTTTTTCCTATAGTCTCTCCATGAAGGAGGTAACTTGGCTATAATGGCACCCACAAGAAATTGTTATGGCAATAAAATTTTAAGAGTAGACAATTTATTCACAATAATTTGCAACTCATGAATTTGAGGGAGAATGGGTTTATCATCATAAAATTTAAATTGCATATATTGAGCAATAAGGAATTTCTTAGTACCTTCCTCTTCCACTTTGTACTTCTTTTCCAAGGCCTCCCAACTCTCCTTGGTGTTGGTGTAGAGATCATAGAGCCTATCCGAGAGGGCATTGAGGATGTGACCCCTACAAATCAACTCATCTTCTTTGCGCTTCTTCCTTTCTTTGACAACTTCTTGTGTATCATCTTCCTTGGGCTCTTCCAAGGCCTTTAGGTCTTTATCCAAGACATAGAAAACTTTCAAAGTGGTGAACAAGAACCTAATCTTGTCTTGCCAATGAACAAAGTTAGTCCCATCAAATATATCTAATCTAAAAAAGTCTTGAGTTATGAATCTGAATGCCGAAAGAGAGTTAGATTCTTCCATGATATGCTATCTCAGATTATAGTATTAGAATGTTGGGGGAGAGTGAGACAACACCACCACAAGGAATAGAATCTACACAAAATTTGGATTGACAGAGACTTAAAAAAGATTAAGAAAGAACATACAAACGCAAGTAGAACAATGGTGTTCTTCAACTTTGATGAAGCTTCAAACCCTAGGCAATATCACCACTTTGAGCAAAACTTTAAGCAATCCTTTGAGCCAACCAAACACAAACCTAGGTTACACACATTGCAAAACACTATCCTAATACTCTATTTCCCACCCACCATTGATGCTTGAGGCCTTCTCTAGAGGAAATCAGGATTGAGATTGAAGAAGCCTTCAACTCTCTAAGTCAAGCACTTTCTCAGAGAGTTGTTGGAGAAAAGTAGAGATTCTTGGAGCGAGAGAGAGAGGGGGTAGAGAGAGATTGGAGAGAGTGATCAAGTCTTCCAAATCACTATTTTTTACCCTTATATAGAGTAGGCACCATCATTGTAACGACCCAAAAATGCTAATAGGGTTTAGTGCCTTCATTAGCGTGCCGGAATGGCATAATTGGATATATGTGTGATTTATTGATTAAATGTGTGACTATGTGGCATGCATGATATATATGATTATATGAATATATTTATATGCATGGTTATGAGTATTAAATATGCATGTGGGCCCGTTCTTGTTTATAGGGGAATATCTGTAATTTTGGCTCGTTAAGGGCATAAATGATACTATATGTGTTAAATGATTGAGACCACATTGTTATGTGGATATATTTGCAGCATATGGCTCGAGGTGATCCTAGAGAGTAGATTAGCGGAATAGTCACAGCAGGGTATAATACCCGGCTCTAGGTGAGCTTAGGGGTATTTTGGGAAGTTTAATGTATATTTGGGAATTATCAAGTAATGGCTAAGTATTTGACGATTAGTTGGGCATGTTAGGATTAATTGGAAATTTGTAGGACGATTCGAGGAATTAGTGGGAAACAAGGCAAATGACTATTTTACCCTTAGAAGAAATTAGAGGGTTGGGTTAGGGGTGAACATTTGACCCGCAAAACCCGCCCGACCCGAACTCTGAGAACCCGAATTTTCAGAAAACCCGTTCATTTTGAGCTTAATCCGATCCAAACCCAACATATGTCGGGTCAGGTTCGGGTTTTAAATTTGGTTATTTCGGGTTCGGGTCTAACCTAAACCTGACTTAAATTATTTAAAAAATAAAATCTGGAACATCAGATAACCCTAAAAATCTTTCTTTCTTCTTCTCTTTCACTCTCACTCACCCACGGACGACACAAAAAATGCCTCCCTCCCTCGCTCAGCAAGCAAGTCCGTCCACCACCACCTTCTTGCCTCCATCACTCACACCAGCCCTTCTCTCTCACACACGGTCAAGAAAGACCCACCACATCCTCGGATCCTCCCTCCCATAGACGCACTCAGGGAGCACGACAGCCATGCAGGGAGCACGCCAGCCACCAACAGGGACCTCCTCCCTTCGCCGCCACAGTGCCACCACCAGCCAGCCTCGTCTCCTCCCATACCTAGTGACTGTGTGAGTGAACCTGAGCCGAGCACTTTGTTTGTTTAGTTTTGGGTATTTTATTTTTAACAGTTTTTTGAACCTCAGATTATATCAAAATTATTATGATTCAACTGAATATATATATAAAGAAGATTTATATAGGTATGTAATAAGAGTTTGAGGGAATGAGTCATTAAGATTTAAGAGAAGTTGAAGGTTCATTCATCATATTCAACATCAGAGTTATGTGTTTTTAATATTATATATGATTCAAAGATTATTTTAGATGTATTTGATAAGAATGAGAAGTATGTAGTTAGATTTTAGTATAGTGGTGCTTAAATTACCTCTTCACTAAATTATCAGATATATTTGTCAAGAATCTCTCTTTTTGGATTTTTACAACTTGGAAAGTTTGCTTAATTTTCTTCAATCAACTCACTTTTTTTTTTAGAAAAACATGTTTAGTATGGTTATTAATTGTATTAAGTTTGTGACAACGCCAAATTAGAAAGAATGAATATTTTTTAGGGATATAATGAAGATTATCAGTCTAATTTTATATCTCAATAACACTAAACTTGGAAATGAAGACACTATTTAGTGATAATTTTTTTGGTCACAATATGATATTTTTTTAAACATCACTTATGACATAATTCAAATGTAATTTTTAATCATAAATTACATTAATATAGTTTTTGTTATAATTTTTATATATATAATGATGTTTTTGTTGTAATTTAAAAAATATCAACCCACAATTAAATTTGGGTATTTGATTTTTAATTGAACCCATTTACAAAATTTGGCTGACTAACTTCATTACCATTTCCGTTTACTTCAGGGCAACTCTTCTAACCTCAACGGTGTGAATGCTCTACTCCTGATCTCCCTCTCTTCTTGTGTTCGTTGCAATCAGCCGCATAAGGAAGGTATCATTGAGCTTTGGGTTTGAAATTTGAATCTGTTATCTTTGAATTTGAATCTGCTATGAGAGTTTTTTTATTTATTTTATCTTGATTTCACTCTGAATTATGTATAAATGTTACTGTCGAAGGTTGTATTGGGTTTGAAATTTGAATATAGAGTAGAGGAAGAAACATAATCTGACATGTCTTGAAAATCCTTGTTGGTGGAATGTGCTTTTACCAATTAGACAATATAAATTATTGTACAATTTTATAACTAAAGTACACTAAAATTTATAAGAGACTAAAAAAATACAAGGGCATTCAAAGTACACTAAAATTTATATGAGACTAAAATTGAACAAGAGACGAGCTAAATCCATCAAACAATAAGGGCATTCAAAGTACACTAAAATTTGAAACATTATCATAACAAAAAAAACAAAGGCAGTTATTCCATAATGTTTACTAAACATAATTTATACAATTTATCCAAGGGAATAAATAACTAATGTTACAATTTATTCGTGCATGCCTATACTTAGTGGATTATAGGCTTGTGTGTTGCTCTGTTGATTAGTTTTTTTTCTTAAATATGTTGAATTAGGTAATGGATATTGATGAGGTAGATGAAACTCTTCCCCTGATAGATGATTAAGATCAACCACCTCTCACTCAGACTGAAAACCCTACTCCTACTGAAAAGGGTAGAAAAACTAGGGCTAGAAAGAGGGTTAGACCTCCCATCCCTAGTGCTAGTAGTACTGGGAAAACAAAGGGAAAAGGGTCATCTATTTGGGATCATTTTACTAAGGAAGATCCTCCTCCACCCTTGACAGATCATAACGAAGAGTCTCCTCCCCCCAAGTGTATATGTAATTATTGTGGGTCTGACTTCTTGTGTGACACTAGAAAACATGGGACTAGTCATTTGTGGAACCATTTTAAGAAAGTATGCGAGCTAAGTCTGTTTAAGATTGATGAGCAAAAACAAAATACTTTAAGCTTTCAGCATGTAAAGGGAGGGAAAGAGGGGAAAACAAGCTTAGTAGCGGTAGCTTATAACAAAGAAGCTTGTAGGGTATCCCTCACACAATATATTGTGTTAGATGAGTTGCTATTTAGACATGTCGAGGGTGAAGGGTTCAAAAGATTTTTCAAAACACTCCAACCTAGGTTTGAGATCCCTTCTCGAATGACTGTTGCTAGATATGTATTGAAGTTATATAAGGAGGAGAAGGTGACATTGAAAAATATTTTGAGTCGTGAGAGGATATCGATTATTACCGATACTTGGACTTCCATTCAAAATTTGAATTACATGATCATCACTACTCATTGGATTGATAATTCTTGGAGTATCAGAAAAGAATGATCAATTTTCGCCAAGCGGTAGATCATAAAGGGGAAAACATTGGCAATGAGATCGAGTTATGTCTTTTAGATTGGGCATTTCTAAGTTGTTTACCACTACGGTAGACAATGCTTCTTCTAATGATGTTGCCATTAGATACTTGAGGCAACAATTCAAGGAGAAAAAGAAAGGCCTAATTTTGGATGGAAAGTTTTTACAAATGAGGTGTTTGCGCTCATATAGTGAACCTAATTGTCACTGAAGGGTTGAAGGAAAAACATGGGTCAATTGCAGCAATTAGAATTGTTGTGAGGTTCGTTAGGTCTTCTCCTTCTAGGCTAAAATTTTGAAGGAGCGTGTCATGCAAGTAAGGATTGAATGTAAAGGGCTTCTGTGTTTAGATTTCCCAACAAGGTGGAACTCCACATATCTAATGCTCAATTGTGCAATAAAATTTCGGAAGGCATTTGACAGGATGCAACTAGATGCTAATTATATGAAATATTTTGATCAGGTTGACAAAGATGGAAAACCAAAGGAGGGGCCCCCCACTGTTGTTGATTGGGATAATGCTCTAGTGTTTTTGAGGTTTTTGGAGACTTTTTACGAAATAACATTAAAGTTTAGTGGGTTTACTTATGTTACTACTAATAAGTACTTCATTGAGATCTGCAAGATGCAACAGGAGCTGTATGACTTAGCAGCTGACGATGATGAGAATGAGTTATTGAGGACAATGGCAATGAGCATGAAACTAAAGTATGACAAGTATTGGGGAAAGCTTGATAATTGCAATGAGGCACTTCTAATTGCCTTGGTCCTTGACCCAAGATACAAGCCTGGCTATCTCAGTCATTGCTTTAGTGCTACTTATGATGAGATGACGTGCAAAGAGATGGTGAAAAGGGTAGAGAAGACAATACGGGAAATGTTTGATCAATATAATGAGACAACATCAAGTATTCATCCATCGGCATCTATGACTCAGCTACAGTCAACCTCTATTGTTAGTGCTTCATCCACATTCGTCATGCCTATTAGTGGTCGACCTAGTGCCAACAAAAAGTCACAAAATTTGCATGATGAGTTTGTGGCACGGAGATTGGAGAAGGATGATGGAATGACAAAAATGAGGTCGATGGTGGGCTAGTAGTGGGTGTAAGTACAAAATATTATCACTCATGGCTCGTGATGTGTTAGCTATATCGGTTACCACTGTTGCTTCTAAGGTGACATTTTCTATAGGAGGTCGAATTTTAGATCCTTTTAGAAGCTCACTAAGCCCAAGGATGGTCGAAGCATTAATTTGTCTCAATAACTAGTGGAGTGGATCAGATCAACCCATCATTGTTCGAGACTATATGGATGAAGAAGAAGCGCTTCAAACATCAGAGTATCTTGAGTCAGGTAGTTTATTACATTTTATTTGGATTTTCGTGGTCTAACTTGCAAATAATAACTTATAAATATTTATTTTAAGTGTGTGAATGTTTTATAATCTAATATTTATCTTTTATATTAATAATATTTGTAGAGATGACCAATGATCCTACAAGTGCTGGGCCAACTTCATCCTCTGTCAATTTTCAGTCTTCAGCCTCATCTGCACAACAATCTACGAATTGAAAGAATTGCTTGTAAGAATTTATTCGTGCATGACTTTACTTAGTATGTTTTTATTTATTATCCTTGATTTCTTTTCTTTAATAATTTTTTTTATTTGAATTTTGAAAGGAATGAAGGAAAGGGCATCGACTTTCTTTGTATTTTAAATTTTAATGGACTTTATGTTTATGGTTGTAGACTTATGGACTTTATTATGGTTTTGTAGTTAGTTATGTACTTTAGTTTATGGACTTTATCTTTGTTTATGGTTGTATTTTGGGACTTTGACATTTTTTATGTAATTTGTAATTTGGACTTTGTTGTATTTTAAGTGTTTTTGGACTTTTGATTGACATTATATTTTTTCAAAATTTTTAACACCGACCCAATTTGTAAAAAAATCAATCAAAAATCAATTTGTAAAAACAAACTTTAAAAATTTAAAAAGTGTAAAAATGGTATTTTTGAAAAATTAGGCTTTTCATCCCAAAACCCAATAGGGCCAGCCCAACCTGAAACCCAACCCGAACAAACCCGAAACCCAAAAAAACCCGAAAATGAAAAAATGGTATTTTTGAAAAAAAATTGGTATTTTTGCAAAATTGGGCTTTTCGGCCCAAAACCCGATAGGCCCAGCCCAACCCGAAACCCAACCCGAACAAACCCGAAACCCAAGAAAACCCAAAAATTTCGGATCAGTTTCGATACCATTTTTCTCCACCCGAAACTCGCAAAACCCGAACCCAATGAACCCGAACCCAAAAATCCAACCCGTGTGCACCCCTAGGTTGGGTTAGTATCAGGGGAAATTTGATCTTTTGGTTAAGGGATAAGGTTAATTGAACTCAAGGGAATTACCAGAATATAGTGGAACAACCTTATCTCTCTCTCTCTCTCTCTCTCTCTCTCTCTCTCTCTCTCTCTCTCTCTCTCTCTCTCTCTCTCTCTCATACACGATCTCTCTCTCTCCCTCTCTAGAGCCTAAAAAGACTTTTTAGTTTTGATGGAAAAATCCAGGGAATCAAGCTTGAGGATTGGGGAAATTAAGCTAGGAACAACTAAGTAAACTCTGAGGATTAAAACTTCTAACTGAGATAAGGATTCTGTCTGGTTTCTGCTGAGAATTCAGGTTATTAGGATGAATTTGTCTAGGTTTTTGAATGATGACTGATTATTGATTTCGGATGGTAAATTCAATTAGATGTTGAGTGTTTTTATGCTTAAGCTATGTGGTAAAGAGTCCTAGACTCGATTATGGGTTTTGGCTAAAAGTTTCTAGGGTTATTTGTTGATTTGAGTTTGGAAAACGTTGGAGAAACCCAAGGATTTCTGGGTTCACGGGGGCGCGTCGCGACCCAGTTCATGGGCGCCGCGGCCCATGTGCCCTAGAAGTCCATGGGATGGTTGTTGGCTTACGGGCGCGTCGTGACCCTAGGGGGCAAGTCGCGGCCCGCCTCCCCCCAGAAGCAAGAGGTGTCGCCTCTGACTTGAGGCACGTCGCAACCCTTAGGGGCAAGTCACGGCCCGCCTAGGCAACCATGGCCTAGGTTGGCTATTAGGCTCGGGGAGGCTAGGGGATTTAAACCTAAGCACTTGAGACGAGTTCTACTACCCGGTTTAGTAGAATTCGAGGTCCCGGAGGCTAGTATTTTCTTCCAAAACATTTAATCAGATTAGAATTTGATAGTTATCCATTGTTGCTTTTGACTAGGGTAACCGTTAAGGCTCAGGACTGAAGATCGTGCTCAGAACTGTTCTTCATCCATTGCTCGAGACTTGAGGTAAGAAAACTGCACCCAAGTGGTTGTGAACAGGACTGAGATTCCCTGTAGTTGATCATATGTGTTTGGTGAATTATATATCTATTATGTGTGATGTGAAAGTACGGCCTAAGGGTGTCAGGGCTGATGATTAGCATACTGAACGCAGCTCAGCCGAAGCGAGTTGGGATCAGCTAAATAACTAGAGGGCTCTGCCTAAGGGCACCGACACCTAAATATTTGTATTACTGATTGAGTTATTATATGTTTGAAAGTATATGTTTATCATTGCCTCACTTAATACTTGCATTCTGCTATTTAATCGAACTAATTGGATTGAAGTTGTTATATGCTCTTGTTGCTATCTATGCTTGTTGATTATGGTTTTCTTGCTGAGCCTTGGCTCACGGGTGCTACGTGGTACAGGTAAAGGCAAAGGGAAGCTGGACCAACCATGAGTTGGAGAGCTTTGGGGGCGAAGTGTACATCAACAGCTGCTCGACCGCCATGGCTGAGGGAATTACAGGAACTAGAGCTCAAACATGTATTTTGCCATTTAGACTGGCTACAGCTGTATTAACTTTCGAGAGTTGTTTCCGTCATGTATACCTTATTTTTGGGATCCCATATATCAAAGTTTTATGTTAATGAAAATCAATCATTTCATGATCAAAATCTTTTAACCCTAACATGTCAAATGACTTTAGAAACACATTTATGTTCAAACAACCTGATTAATAGGTCTTGCACTATTTTAAACACACAGTGTAACGGTCTTGGTTACCTAGGGTGTTACAACTTGGTATCAAAGTAGTCTAGGTTTAAGGGTTCCTGAAGACTGGTTGGGCATGTACACTCGCCGCTAAAGACATGCTCGACTCAGGGTTTGGTAACCATATATGTGATTATATGTTTAAATGTTTAAATGAAATATAAATGTTTTATCTGCACGATTAATAGGAAGCATGAGATATATTGATAGGGCCTGGCCCTTGACTGTTATGTGCATATGATAAGGCGTGCTTATTATCATTGCTACTATATGTGAATTATTTTTTAAATGCCTGATTGCATTATGATTGTGTTATGTTGGTTGAGTTTCGACGTTGGGCCATGGAATGAATGTGAATCTGCTATCATTGCCTGACCAGCTGAATCGTTGATTGCAGATAAACTTGGATAGTTATGCATCCAAGGCAATCAATTCGACTAGCCGGTACTAGGGTCGAGGCTATGAGCAGGGCTAGAACCCTCCGCCAGTCCCTGAGAACTGGCAGCAGTTGCTTGTTGATATGCAAGCTAGACTTTAGATTCAGGAAGAGCAGATGCACCTTCTGAGGCAGCAGGCTCTATCAAGGAGTGCTGCACCTAACTTGCCACCTATTGTGGGACCAGGTGTAAAGCCACCTGAGATTGGAAACAGATGGGAATCACTTTATGAAAGATTCAAGAGACAGCATCCTCCAATCTTTAAGGGAGGACTAGATCCACTAAAAGCTGAACAGTGGATGAGAATGATCACCTCCATCCTGGACTTTATGAGGGTGGAAGGTAATGATAGGATGTCATGTGCCATCTACATGCTTAGAAAGGATGCCCGCATTTGGTGGGAGGTGGCATCACAAACTCGAGATGTTTCTGCTATGAGTTAGGATGGATTCAGAGATCTGTTCAACCAGAAATATTACAATATTACCCTCAAGGTGGCAAAGGTGAATGAGTTCGCTAGGTTGGTTAAGGGCAGCATGGTAGTTACTGAGTATGCCTTGAAATTCAATAGGCTTGCAAAGTTTGCACCAGATTTAGTGCCTACAGATGCAGCTAGGTAGGACAGGTTTATTTGAGGGCTTAATGTTATGATAGCCTGAGATGTGAAGATCACATCAGTACCTAGGGAGACAACTTATGCCCAGGTAGTTGAGAAGGCCTTCACAGCTGAGGAGGCGGAGAACAGGATTTGGAGAGAGAACACTACGAGATAGGATGTTCGCAGGGCAGTGCCTCCATATACAAGGTCTGGTAGGGGTGGAGGCCCCAGTGATCAGAAGAGGAAGACCCCTAACACCTCAACCACTGTTGGTCCTGATATGAAGGGCCAGGGTGTCTAGGATGGTCGCCAGGGAGGCAGTGAGACATGGAGGAGTTATCCAGAGTACACTAAATGCAGGAAGTGCCATATGTACAAATGTTGGGCTAAGGCCTATTACTTGTGTGAGGTGGTTGGACACCTCAAGAAGGATTGCCCAACGATGAAGAAAGGGGAACCAGGGAAGGTGGATAGCTTAACTTCAACTCGAGTGTTCACCTTGATGCAGGTGGAGGCCAAGGCTAGTCCCTCAGTAGTGACAAGTCAGCTTTCTAGCGCTGGCTCTTCATATACTGTATTTATTGACTATGGTGCTACACATTCATTTATTTCTAGTAAAGTGATTGATAGAGTGTGTAGGCCTAGTGAGTATTATACTGCGGGGTTTGGGACCATACTACCTGTAGGGGAGCTGGTAGTTTCTAGGAGATGGATTAGAGCACTGCCATTGATGGTGGATAGTAGGGAAATATCAGTAGATTTTATTGAGTTGGGTATGGATGATTTTGATATTATTTTGGGGATGGATTGGCTAGTCAGATATGGGACCACTATAAATTACAAGAAAAAGATGGTGACTTTTGAGCCTGGGGGTAAGGACCCCTTCATTTTTGTGGGTGTTATGCATGGACCCTGCATTCCTATGATAGCAGTGTTAAGGGCTAGGGACCTATTACAAGGAGGTTGTATAGGTTTTCTAGCTAGTGTGGTGGATACCACTAGAGTTTCGTCAGTGGGGCTGGGAGAGACTAGATTGGTATGCGAGTTTTTGAATGTGTTTCCTGAAGATTTACCAAGACTACATCCGCACAGGGAGATTCAGTTTGTCATCGAGTTAGCACCGAGTACAAAGTCAGTGTCGAGGGCACCGTATAGGATGGCTCCGACAGAGCTAAAAGAGTTGAAGATACAATTGCAAGAGCTTCTAGACTTGGATTTATCAGACCTAGCTTCTCGCCATGGGGTGCTCCGGTTTTATTTGTGAAGAAGAATGATGGGACTCTGAGAATGTGTATAGACTACAGAGAGTTGAACAAGTTAACCATCAAGAACAAGTACCCCTTACTGGGGATAGATGACATGTTCGATCAGCTGCAAGGTAAGACGGTATTCTCAAAGATTGATCTTCGATCTCGTTATCACCAACTGAGGGTCAAGGACGAGGATATTTCTAAGACGGCCTTCCGTACGAGGTATGTGCATTATGAGTTCCTGGTCATGTTGTTTGGTTTAACTAATGCCCCAGCAGCGTTTATGGATCTGATGAATAGGATGTTCAAGGATTTCTTGGATCAGTTTGTGATTATCTTCATCGACAACATCCTAGTTTACTCCAGTTCAGAGGCAGAGCATGAGCAACATCTCTGATGGGTATTACAGAGATTGAGAGAGCATCGGTTATCTGCTAAATTTAAGAAGTGTGAGTTCTGGCTACCAGAAGTGACATTCCTTGGACATATTGTTAATGGAGATGGGATTACGGTAGATTTGGCCAAGGTAGAGGCAGCTAGGGATTGGTCGAGGCCAAGGAACGCCTCGAAGGTTAGGACCTTCCTTGGACTAGCAAGATATTATAGACGGTTTGTAGAAGGGTTTTCAAATATTGCCACACCGTTGACTGAGTTGACACGGAAGAATCTAAAGTTCGCCTAGTCAGACAAATGTGAGGGTAGCTTTCAGGAGTTGAAACGAGGATTGATTACTACTCCTGTGTTGAGCCTCCCCTCGGAGGGTGGGAAGTTTGTAGTGTACTATGATGCATCAAGACTGGGATTGGGGTGTGTGTTGATGCAGAATGAGAAGGTTATGGCCTATGCATCGTGACAGTTGAAGGAATATGAACAACGATATCCTACCTATGCTTTGGAGCTAGCAGCAGTGGTGTTCGCACTGAAAGTATAGCAACATTATTTGTATGGGGAGAAGTGCGAGATATACATCGATCATAAGAGTTTGAAGTATTTCTTCACCCATAAGGACTTAAACATGAGACAGAGACGCTGGCTGGAATTGGTGAAGGACTATGACTATGACATCCTTTACCACCCAAGAAAAGCCAATGTAGTAGCAGATGCATTGAGCCGAAGGGGCCCAGGAAAGTTGTTTAGTTCGAAGCAGATATCGAAGGAATTGGCAGAGAAGATGACTAGAGCAAGGATAGAATTGGTTGTGGACCAGCTGGCCAATATTACATTACAGTCTACCCTCCTGGAGAGGATAAGAGAGGGTCAGATGGAGGATTCATAGTTGCAGGAGGTTAGAGGGAATTTCCTAGCTGGAGTGGCTAAGGATTATTCTATTTCAGAGACGGGTTTACTTCAGTACAAGGATCGGATCTGTATTTCGATGGACATGGGTATTAGGCAAGAGATACTTGATGAATCCTATACTACACCATACTCATTCCATCCAAGCACCACGAATATGTATGAGGATCTACGAAATTTATATTGGTGGCTTGGAATGAAGAAGGACATGGTTGAATACATAGCCAAGTGTTTAACCTATCAGCAGGTAAAGGCTGAACATCAGCGACCGGCGGGGTGGTTACACCCTTTGGGTATTCCTAAGTGGAAGTGGAAGTGGAAGGATATTACCATGGATTTTGTGGGAGGTTTACCCAGGACAATGGGGTAACATGACTCAGTGTGGGTGATAGTAGACAGATACACTAATTCAGCTCACTTTCTGCCAGTGAGGACGATCTATACAGTAGATCAGTACACGGAGTTATATGTGAGGGAGATCTTACATCTCCATGGGGTTCCTAAATCTATAGTATCAGATCGGGATCCCATATTTACCTCCAAGTTTTGGGATGGTTTGCAGAAAGCTATGGAAACTCAGCTGAAGTTCAGTACAGCCTCTCATCCTCAGACAGATGGACAGTCTGAAAGGACAGTTTAGATATTGGAGGACATGCTTAGAGCGTGTGTGTTAGACTTCGAGCGGTCTTGGAGTAAGTATCTCCCGTTGATTAAGTTTTCTTACAACAACAGTTATCAATAAACGATTGGAGTAGCTCCATACGAGATGTTATATGGAAGAAAATGTAGATCGCTCATTCATTGGGATGAGATGGAGGAAAGGAATTATTTGGGACCGGAGATGGTTTAGAAGACTAACGAAACTATTGAGAAGATCCAAGCTAGAATGCTCGCCTTGCAGAGCAGACAGAAAAGCTATGCTAATCCTAAGCCTAGGGACGTGGAGTTCCAGGTAGGGGACCACGTGTTTCTGCGAGTTTCACCGTTGCGAGGGGTGAGGAGAATTGGAAAAAGGGCAAACTAAGCCCTAGATTCGTAGGACCTTTTGAGATATTGGAGAGGATCGGGCAGGTAGCCTATAGATTGGCTTTGCCACCGTCATTATCAGGAGTTTACGACATATTCCACATCTCTATTCCTTGGAAGTACGTCTCAGGATACGACCCATGTGTTCGGATATGAGGATCTAGAGCTACAGACTAATTTATTGTATGAAGAGCGACCAATTCAGATCCTAGACAAAAAAGACAAGGTTCTACGGAACAAGACGATTCCTTTATTCAAAGTATTATGGAGGAATAGCAAGGTCGAGGAAGCGACTTGGGAGCTAGAGTCAGCTATGCGAGATCAATATCTTGAGTTATTCAGGAGGGGATAGTTGTAACAACCCAAAAATCCTAATAGGGTTTAGTGCCTTGATTAGCATGTCGAGAGGGCATAATTGGATATATTTGTGATTTATTGATTAAATGCATGACTATGTGGCATGCATGATATATATGAGGATGTGAATATATTTAAATGCATGTTTATGAGTATTAAATATGCATGTGGGCCCGTTTTTGTTTATAGGGGCATATCTGTAATTTTGGCCCGTTAAGGGCATAAATGTGATTATATGTGTTAAATGATTGAGACCACATTATTATGTGGATATATTTGCAGTATATGGCTGTAATGCCCTGGATAACCAAGACCGTTACATTATGTATTTTAAAATAGTGAAAGACGTGCTAATCAAGGCGTTTGAACAATAATGTGATCCTAAGGTCAACTATTAGGTTAGGGTTAAAAGATTTTGGTCATAAACGATTAATTTTCATTAAAACAAATGTTTGATACATGGGATCCCAAAAACAGAGTATAAGTGGTAACTTACAATCCCAAAAAGTTAATACAACCAAAAGCCACTCTAATGGAAAAATACAAGTTTTAGGGCTCTGTCCCTGTACTTTCCCTCGGTCGTGGCGGATGAACAGCTGACTATGTACACTTCGCACTCATGGTTGGTCCAACTTCCCTTTGCCTTTACCAGCACCCGTGAGCCAATGCCCAGCAAGAAAACCATAAACATCAAGCACATATAGCAACAGTAGTTTTCAATCAATCTTAACTCAACCAGTTCAATAATATAACAGAATACAAGCAATAACTAACCAATGTAAAACATATAATCTCAAATTCATATCTTAGCCAGTTACACAAATTTTCAGGGTTGGCACGCTTAGGCTGAGCCCTTTGTTTATCTAGCTGACCCCGGCTCGCTTAGGCCGAGCTGCGTTCAGTATGCTTATCATCATCCCCCGGCACCATTAGGCCGTTCATCCTCATATAACATAACAATCATACAATCACACAGTACACGTATTCAATTATTGGGAGTCTCAGTCCCGTTCACAATCACAAGGGTGCAATTTTCTTACCTCGAATCCCGAGTGAAGAATAAAGAACGGTCCTGAGCATGACCCTCAAATCTGAGCCTTAGCGATAAACCTAGTCACAGTTTCAATGGGTAACCATCAATTCCTAAACCAAATAAATATTTAGGAAACAAAAAATAGCCTCTGGGACCTCGAATTCTACTAAATTGGGTAGTAGAATTCGTCTCGAGTGCCTAGATTCGAATTCTCGTGCCTCCCCAAGCCTAAAAGCTAACTTTGGTCAAAATGGTCTAGGCGGGCCGCGACCTAACCCTGAGAGACACAGCGCGCCTCAAGTAAGAGGCATGGCCTCATGCATCTGTGGGAGGCGGACCACGACTTGCCCCCTAGGGTCGTGGCGCGCCCTCAAGTCAGCAGCCCCCCTGGGGCATTCTAGGCATGCGGGCCATGGTGCCCATGTGCTGGGTCGCGGTGCAACCCCACGAACCCAGAATTCCCTTGGTTTCCTCAGCATTCTACCCATCCACCACCTCAAAAATTCCTCTAACCATACTCCCAAACCCATACCAATTTCCAGAGCAAATCTAAGACTCTCAATCACATATTTTGAATATAAGACACCAAGAATTTTACTGCAGCTACCATCCCAATTCAGCAGTAATTCATCACCCCAAGCATAGTCCAATTTCAACCTAATGATCTAACTTCCTAGCAGAAGAACAAGATAGAACTTCAACAATCAAGGGCCTGAAATCTTACCTCAATTGTGGCTTAATCCTCAGCAAAGACTTTGGATGATCCTAGCTTGATCCCCTAGGTTCCCACAGTTGAATTCCCAGCTTCTCTTCCTAAGTTCTCCTTCAGCTTAAACAAGTCTTTTTTTTTCCTTTAGCCAGCTCAAAGCCCCAACACAAGAGGGTAAGAGGGAGAAAATGTGAGTGAGAAGAAAAAGGAGATTGTGAGAAATTTCCTGATGTTTCTAATCATTCCCTAACAAATCTGAGTATATCCTTAACCCAAAAGACCTTTTTACCCTTTAAGTTTATTCAGCCTTCTAATGGTTTCTAAGGGTAAAACGGTCATTTTCCCCCAGTTCCCGCTAATTCCTCAAGTGTTCCTACTATTAACCAATTAATCCCGTTACGTCCAATTAATTACCAAATACTTATTCATTACTGAATAAATCCCAAAATATTCTCCAAATTCCCAAAATACCCCTAGGCTCCCTCGAGCCGGGTATTAAACCCCGCTGTGACTATTTCGCTAATCCACTCACTAGGACCGTCTCGAGCCATATACTGCAAATATATCCACATAATAATGTGGTCTCAACCATTTATCACATAAAATCACATTTATGCCCTCAACGGGCCAAAATTACAAATATGCCCTTATGAACATTAAAGGGCCCACATTCATATCTAATACTCATAAACATGCATATAATATATTCACATAATCATATTAATCATGCATGCCACATATTCACGCATTTATTCAATTAAACACGCATATATCCAGTTATGCCCTTCCAGCACGCTAATCAAGGCACTAAACCCTATTATCAATTTTGGGTCGTTACAATGGCTCGAGGCAATCCTAGTGAGCGAATTAGCGAAATAGTCACAACAGGATATAATACCCGGGTCGGGGTGAGCTTAGGGGTATTTTGGGAAGTTTAATGTATATTTGGGATTTATCGAGTAACAGGTAAGTATTTGGTGATTAGTTGGGCATGTTAGGATTAATTGGAAATTTGTAAGACGATTCGAGGAATTAGCAGGAAACTGGGCAAATGACTGTTTTACCCTTAGAAGCAATTAGAGGGATGGGTTAGTGTCAGGGGCAATTTGGTCTTTTTGTTAAGGGATAAGGTTAATTGAACTCAAGGGAATTACCAGAATATAGTGGAACAACCTCAGCTATCTCTCTCTCATACACGATCTCTCTCTCCCTCTCTAGAGCCTAAGAAGACTTTGAAGTTTTGAAGGAAAAAGCCAGGGAATCAAGCTTGAGGATTGAGGAAATTAAGCTAGGAACAACTAAGTAAACTCTGAGGATTAAAGCTTCTAACTGAGGTAAGGATTTTTTCTGGTTTCTGCTGAGAATTCAGGTTATTAGGATGAATTTATCTAGGTTTTTGAGTGATAAGTGATTGTTGATTTGGGATGGTAAATTGAGTAGGATTTTGAATGTTTTTATGCTTGCGCTATGTAGTTATAAGTCCTATACTCAATTGTGGGTTTTGGATGAAAGTTTCAAGGGTTATTTGTTGATTTGAACTCGGAAAACGTTGGAGAAACCCAGGGATTTCTGGGTTCATGGGGGTACGTCGCGACCCAGTTCATGGGCCCTGCAACCCGCGTGCCCCAAAAGGCCCTGGCAGGGCTGCTAGCTTACGAGTGCGCCATGACCCTAGGGGCAAGTCGCAGCTCTCCTCCCACCAGAAGCAAGAGGTGACACCTCTGACTTGAGGCATGTTGTGACCCTTAGGGGCAGATCGCGACCCGCCTAGCCAGCCATGGCCTAGGTTGCCTTTTAGGCTCGGGGATTTAAACCTAAGCACCCAAGTGGTTGTGAACGGGACTGAGATTCCCTGTAATTGATCATATGTGTTCTGTGAATTATTTATCTATTATGTGTGATGTGAAAGTACGGCCTAAGGGTGTCGGGGCTGATGATTAGCGTACTGAACGCAGCTCGACCTAAGAGAGCCGAGATCAGCTAAATAACCAGAGGGTTTGGCCTAAGGGTGCCGACACCTAAATATTTGTATCACTAATTGAGTTATTATATGTTTGAAAGTATATGTTTATCGCTGCCTTGCTTAATACTTGCATTCTACTATTTAATCAAACCAATTGGATTGAAGTTGTTGTATGCTCTTATTGCTATCTATGCTTGTTGATTATGGTTTTCTTGTTGAGCCTTGGCTCACGGGTGCTACATGGTGCAGGTAAAGGCAAAGGGAAGCTGGACCAACCATGAGTTGGAGAGCTTTGGGGGCAGAGTGTACATCAACAGTGTAGAGTCCAAGAACTTTACTTAGCTAATTGTTTAGTAGTATTATAGTATGTTTAGTGTTATCATTGTTACTTTGGATTTTTGGTTCAGACCGGGAGTTATTTGGACACTCATAGTAGTACTTATAGATTTTCTAAGTTTAACCTATAGTTTAAGAATATTAAGTATAACCTAAGGTTTGATTAATGTGTCTGATATTAAGGAATATATTATTATATTATAAGGTTTAGACATCAACCAATAGGATTTTAAGCACATGTTTTGAATGGTAATTAAGGATTTAGTATTTTTGAGGATTAAATTAAATAAGGGTAAAAGTTTGAATGTATAGGGTCAGTCAGCAGCTTTGAGCACGTTGAGGGCTTAGTCAAGGCTGTTTACTCCATTCAAACTCAGCTAAAAATGTGTAAATTCGTGTTTAAATATTCAGCGTATGCCGATATATCGCAGCTATAGGGGCGATATATCGCAGCACGTAGATACGGAAAACACGAGACGATGCACGGTCGCCTCGGGCATACTGGCCCAGGAGATATATCGCCTATAGGGGGCGATATATCGCCTCCACCAGCATGAATTCAAATACATTTGAATTCTTTTCCCTTCAGCCATTCAAACTCCTTCAACAGTCCAGCATCTTCTGAACGAGTCTTCAGCCTCTGCTGAACGATTATTCAAATGATTTTCACTTAAAAAGCCATTATTTTTATTCAAGTAAAATCAAGATATTTTCATTCCCAAACTCTATAAATAGGACCTAGTACCCAGCCATTATTCACCATTTGCTCTAAGTTCAGAGGCTGCTAGTGTTAAGTGAGTGAGAGAGTGTAAACACTTGGTTTGGGGAAAAACTATAAGCTTAAACATCATAAGCTTATCAAACACTTGGGAAGTAAGTGAGTGCTATAGTATTTCGGTGGATGTTAGATTGATCTTGCAATCTTTGAGGTAAACCCAAAACTCTAGTCCTTTCTGTATTCTATGTTATTTCTTTTCTCAAAACCTTCTACTCAGTCCCCTAACCTTATTCTTATTTTTGGTTAGGGAATCCAAGTTCTTAAGCACTTAAGTGGTGGTAAGCATATTTTCGTTTAATGGTTTAGTCTTCCTATTCTCTTTCATTTCATCTCCTTTCTTTAGACTCACCCTTGTTCATTGTGGTTTTAGGAGTGTTCCAAAAGTCCTAACTCAGTCCATTTTATCCCGGTAACTTTGGTAAGGAAAATAGGCTAGAATTAATATGTTATGTGCTTATGTTATCTATATGTTTATGTTATTAAAAGTGTTATGATATGTATATGTGTATGTAGGCTTGGGCATATGACCCATATGACTAACAAGACCCCAAATGGGTTATGGGCATATGACCTACTTAGCTAGTAGGACCCCATTAACCCCATGGGCATATGCTTGTTTAGTCTATGGGACCCCAAGTAATAATGGCCATTATAATAAGTGTATGTTATATGTATTATGTTAAGTCTTTATGTTTTCTTATGAAATTGTGTATATGACTATGTGTTAGGTTTTTCCTTGCTGGGCATTAGGCTCACTCCTTTCTGTTTATGTGCAGGAAAATAAGCTTAGAGGCGGTAAGATTCGTGATGCTTGGGAGGATGTGTATCGATGATGAATGGAGTCAAGGGGCCGAGCGTTATCGATTTGAGGATGTAGTCTCCTTTTATGTTTTTTTATGGTTTTATGTGTATTTTCCGCATTATTATGTAATGTCTTTTATTTTTAAATCATCTTTTGTTTTTAAAGACAATGGGATCCCAAAATCCTTCTTAGTATTCTGTTTCTTGTAAATAACTCTTATTTTCAAGTTACTCAATAAATTATGGTATTTTCGTAAAATGTAAGTTTTTATGTATAGTTTCGATAATGGTCCAATTAGTCTAGATTAGTGGGTCATTACAGTTGGTATCAGAGAAAACGGTTCCTTCGCATGAAGTTCTCCTCGATACACATGCTCAAAGCTCCGAATCGGACCGCCAAGTAAGTGTTTAAGTTACAAGTTACAAGTTACTTTGTCTATGTGTATAGCTAACAACTTTAGTGTTTATGTTTCAGTTAAAAATTAATGGAGCTTTAACCTACCAAGATATCCGAGCCATTAAAGCCTTAAAAAGAATAAGGGAGCCAAGAAACACCGTAGGAGCCTTAGAAAGGATTACACGAAGGTTGCTTTTGTTTCACCAAGCAATAGGTGGCCTTCAAGAGGCTAAACAAATAATGCTAAGATCAACGGAACAATATGTATTAGTGATTAGGTTGTTTAAAGATTTCCATCCTGTAATAGCAGCCTTAGAAGAAATATGGGAAGAAATGAATGATGAGGATGAATCACCATTAGCAATGAGATACTACTTCCTCTTAGTTAGGTTCACCGCAAAATTTGAATTTCAATTCACCAAGGAGCAAAAGAATAGGATTCTCACAAACCTTCCTAGAGGGCATTTTGATGCTCATGATAATGATGACTATGAGGCTATAGATGATGATATGTTAGATGACGGATCGGATGTAGAAGATCCCGATTTTTAGATTAGTAGTTTTTATTTGTTTTATTTACTTTTATGTTATGATTGTAATAAGTGAAATTGTTTTCCAAATGAATAAACATGCTATTTGAATATCATGTGTGAGTTTGAAATTTTTTTTCACAATCATAATAAATACTAAATAAAATGAATAATGACTGAGTTCGGTGAGGGTGGATACGAATCAATGAACCTGGTTTCCTTGTTGAGAGTTAGGGGGCCTTAGTAGTGGGAACGATTTTACTGATCCCAGCCCTCCCTCAATATGGTTAACTTTGGAACAAACATAAGTTTCGAGCCTGAGAATTAAGTCATATAGGATTATTAGAAACACACTTAGAAAATAAATATGACTTGTTTTTCTAAGTATAGAAACCCACTCTAATAATAAATAAAGACCTATATAATTTTTCATAAAAAGTCATAATAAACAGGTCCGAGATATGTTTGTTTTAGAATAAGTTTTTGCCTTAGAGCCTATTAGGAAAAGTTCTAACATGTTTCTTTTAACTGTTAGAACTCTGCTACGATGTCTCTCCGAAGATCTGCTCGCACCAACGGGAACGCTTCCAACGATGTTCCAGCGACCAATGCGGTCCCTACCGTTCGCCGAAGGAGAGTACGTGTTACTGCTCGCCGCAACGCACCGGCACAGCCAGCTGACAACACTGCAGAGATTGCCAGACTGCGACAGCAAGTTGAGGAACTTCTGCAGCAACAACGCCAACAGGCTCAATCTCAGCCTCAGCCTCCGCCACAGCCACAGCCGCAGCCGCAGCCACAGCCAATGGCCCCAGCACCCCAACAAGTTGGTCCGTATGGGGGATGGCCTATGACGAACTACGCTCCTTATCCTGTTCAGCACATGGAGCCAGTGTACGAGAGGTTCCGCAAGCAGCACGCTCCGAACTTCGAAGGGACTACGGACCCCTTTGAAGCAGAAGAATGGCTAAGGAATGTGGAGCCGATCCTAGCCCACATGAACCTTAGTAATGCAGACCGCATATCCTGCGTCTCATCTTTGCTCAAGAAAGATGCCAGGATATGGTGGGACTTGGTCCAGCAATCCCACGATGCTGCCACCATGACGTGGACCCGATTTGTGGAGCTCTTCCACAAGAAGTACTACAATTCAGCAGTGCTTGCTACGAGAGTTGAGGAGTTCACCAATCTGAAGCAAGGGAATTTAACAGTGGCGGAATATGCTCGTCAGTTCGATCGCTTAGCGAAGTTCGCAGCAGAGTTGGTTCCAACCGACTATCTAAGGGTGAACAAGTTTGTTAGAGGACTTCGCCCGAAGATCGAGATGGGGGTTAAACTAGCAAACCCGGGAAACACTTCATATGCCGACGTTCTTGAGACGGCAATTGAAGTAGAAAGGTTGCAAGCCAACGTGAGCAAAGAAGAAGCCAGCAAGCCGGAACCTAGGCAGCAGAGCCAACCTCAGGCCAGTCGGAACAACAATCAGTCCAGCAACAGTCAGTCCAACAACAACGGTAACGGACAGAAGAGAAGGCATCCTGACAACAAGCAAGCCGACAACAATAAAAGGGCACGACCAAGTAATGGGGGAAATAGGTCGGGCTACATGGAATACCCGCCATGTGCCAAATGTCAGAAGAAGCACCCCGGAGAATGCCGTGCCAACACCAAGGAGTGTTTCAACTGTGGTCAAGAAGGGCATCGTAAAAGAGACTGTCCTCAGCAAAAGCCGGAAGGAAAGAAGGACGAAAAGATGGTTCCTGCTCGGGTTTTTGCTTTAACCCAAGGAGAGGCGGATGCTAGCAACAAGGTGGTCACAGGTCAGGTTTCCATCCTCAATAAATTATGTCATGTATTATTTGATTCGGGAGCCACCCATTCGTATATTTCGTTAGGAATGATAGATAAACTAGACAAACCTAGTGAAAGATTTAGAACTAGGTTTGCAACCGAGTTGCCTTCGGGCAAAGTAGTTCTATCATCACGAATTGTACGAGGCGTACCAATCAAGATTGAGGACAAGGAACTAGAAGGAGACCTGATAGAGCTGGTGATCAAAGACTTCGACGTCATACTAGGCATGGATTGGCTAGCACGGCATGGCGCAACGATCGACTGCAGACGCAAGAAGGTGACATTCGATACTCCTGACGGCCAGAAACTGTGCTTCATGGGACAAGCTTCAGGACTACGCACACCGTTAGTATCATCTCTCAAAGCTCAGAGAATGATGGAGAAAGGATGTCAAGCATTCTTAGCCAACATCACGAATGTGGAGAAGGAGACATCACTCAAAGTTGGAGATGTTCGAGTCATACAAGAATTTCCAGAAGTTTTCCCCGATGACTTGCCAGGATTGCCGCCAACTAGAGAAATAGACTTCACGATAGAATTAGTACCGGGCACCGAGCCTATCTCTAAGGCACCATACCGGATGGCACCTACGGAACTCAAGGAGTTAAAGACGCAGCTACAAGAACTCCTAGACTTGGGTTTCATTAGGCCAAGCCATTCACCATGGGGAGCTCCGGTACTATTCGTGAAAAAGAAGGACGGAAGTATGCGCATGTGCATAGACTACCGTGAGCTGAATAAAGTAACGATTAAGAACAAATACCCGCTACCTCGGATTGATGATTTGTTTGATCAACTCCGAGGCGCGACTGTATTCTCTAAGATCGATTTACGGTCCGGGTATCATCAGCTCAAGGTAAAGGGGGAAGATATTCCTAAGACAGCCTTTAGGACTCGTTATGGACATTACGAGTTCTTGGTTATGTCTTTTGGTCTTACTAACGCGCCAGCCGCGTTTATGGACTTAATGAATAGGGTCTTCAAGGACTACTTGGATAAATTCGTCGTTGTGTTCATCGACGACATTTTAATTTACTCCAAGGATGAAGTGGAGCACGAGGAACACTTGAGGATAATTTTGACGCGATTGAAGGAGCACCAACTCTACGCGAAGTTCAAGAAATGCGAGTTTTGGCTCTCACAAGTGGCGTTCCTCGGGCACATCATATCGAAAGACGGAGTTGCAGTAGATCCATCGAAGGTAGAGGCCGTGAAGGATTGGCCTAGACCAAAGAACGCGTCGGAAGTAAGAAGCTTCTTAGGGCTAGCAGGTTACTATAGAAAGTTTGTAGAGGGCTTTTCTAAGATAGCCACTCCACTCACCAACCTGACCCGGAAGCAACAAAAGTTTAACTGGAATGATAAGTGTGAGGAAAGCTTCCAGTTGCTTAAGGATAAGCTTTGCTCAACACCAGTACTTAGTGTCCCAACACCCAACGACAAGTTCGTTGTCTACTGTGATGCATCAAAGTTAGGATTGGGATGCGTACTGATGCAAAATGACAAGGTGATAGCCTACGCGTCACGTCAGTTAAAGGAGTATGAACAACGCTATCCAACTCACGATATGGAGTTGGCAGCGGTGGTCTTTGCGTTAAAAATCTGGCGCCATTATCTTTACGGAGAACGGTGCGAGATTTATACGGACCACAAAAGTTTAAAATACTTCTTTACTCAGAAGGAGCTTAACATGAGGCAGCGCCGGTGGTTGGAATTAGTAAAGGATTACGACTGCGAAATCCTATACCACCCGGGGAAGGCAAACGTAGTTGCCGATGCACTTAGCCGAAAAAGTTATGGGAACTTAGCAGCCTTATCCGGAATAGAAAAGCCACTACAGCAGGAGCTTATCAGTGCCGGAATAGAAGTGGTTGTAGGCAAGTTGGCTAACTTGTCTATCCAATCGAATATGCTAGAAGACATACGGAATGGTCAAAGACATGATGATTCACTAGCAACGCACATGGATGCAGTCAGAGAAGGCAAGACTACAGATTTCTCAATATCCAGTCAAGGTTTATTGAGATATAAGGATCGGGTATGCGTGCCAGACGATCAAAGTATTAAGAAGACGATCCTAGAAGAAGCGCACAACACCCCATACTCGGTTCATCCAGGGTCTACCAAGATGACTCATGACATCAAGGCAGTCTATTGGTGGCCAGGGATGAAGAAGGACATAGCGGAATATGTATCTAAGTGTCTGGTATGCCAGCAAGTGAAGGCGGAGCATCAGCGGCCTGCAGGATTATTGCAACCGCTTAGCATACCGGAGTGGAAGTGGGACGATATAGCCATGGACTTCGTGACGGGTCTGCCAAAGACAAATAAGCAGCATGATTCTGCTTGGATAGTCATAGATAGACTAACCAAGTCGGCTCATTTTCTGCCTGTTAAGACTTCTTATACGGCAGACCAATATGCAGACATCTACATCCAAGAGATTGTACGATTGCATGGAATCCCCAAGACGATAGTATCAGATAGAGGATCAGTGTTTACGTCAAGATTTTGGAGAAGCTTACAGCAAGCCATGGGTACTAAGTTAAGTCTTAGTACAGCTTTCCATCCTCAGACAGATGGGCAGTCAGAGCGTACGATTCAGATTTTAGAGGATATGCTACGCGCATGTGTACTTGACTTCGGAGGATCGTGGAACAAGTACTTACCGCTGATCGAGTTCTCGTACAACAATAGCTACCAGTCGACGATCGAGATGGCACCTTATGAGTTGCTATATGGAAGGAGGTGCCGATCACCGTTGCACTGGGACGAGGTAGGAGAAAGGCAGCTTCTAGGGCCCGAAGCTGTTAGGCAAGCTCAAGAAGCAGTAACGCTTATTAGACAGCGTATGCTTGCTGCTCAAAGCCGACAGAAAAGCTATGCAGATACCAAGAGACGCGATGTGGAGTTCCAAGTTGGAGATCAAGTCTTCCTGAAGATATCTCCTATGAAGGGTGTCAAGCGGTTCGGGAAGAAAGGCAAGCTCAGTCCCCGATTCTTAGGTCCTTTTGAGATATTGGACAAAGTGGGACCAGTTGCGTATAGACTAGCCCTACCGCCAGCACTAGCCGATAGTCACAACGTCTTCCACATCTCGATGTTACGCAAGTATGTGTCAGACCCATCTCACGTCCTCAAGTACGATACCATAGCACTCCAGAAAGACTTAAGTTACGAGGAACGACCGGTTAGCATCCTAGATAGGGGGATGAAACAGTTACGGTCCAAGAGCTTTCCTATAGTTAAAGTCCTATGGAGCAATAGTTCTGAACGCGAGGCAACGTGGGAGTTGGAAGAGGACATGCAGAGCCGGTATCCGGAGTTATTTGGTAAGTAAATTTCGAGGACGAAATTCTTTTTAGTAGGGGAGAATTGTAGAGTCCAAGAACTTTACTTAGCTAATTGTTTAGTAGTATTATAGTATGTTTAGTGTTATCATTGTTACTTTGGATTTTTGGTTCAGACCGGGAGTTATTTGGACACTCATAGTAGTACTTATAGATTTTCTAAGTTTAACCTATAGTTTAAGAATATTAAGTATAACCTAAGGTTTGATTAATGTGTCTGATATTAAGGAATATATTATTATATTATAAGGTTTAGACATCAACCAATAGGATTTTAAGCACATGTTTTGAATGGTAATTAAGGATTTAGTATTTTTGAGGATTAAATTAAATAAGGGTAAAAGTTTGAATGTATAGGGTCAGTCAGCAGCTTTGAGCACGTTGAGGGCTTAGTCAAGGCTGTTTACTCCATTCAAACTCAGCTAAAAATGTGTAAATTCGTGTTTAAATATTCAGCGTATGCCGATATATCGCAGCTATAGGGGCGATATATCGCAGCACGTAGATACGGAAAACACGAGACGATGCACGGTCGCCTCGGGCATACTGGCCCAGGAGATATATCGCCTATAGGGGGCGATATATCGCCTCCACCAGCATGAATTCAAATACATTTGAATTCTTTTCCCTTCAGCCATTCAAACTCCTTCAACAGTCCAGCATCTTCTGAACGAGTCTTCAGCCTCTGCTGAACGATTATTCAAATGATTTTCACTTAAAAAGCCATTATTTTTATTCAAGTAAAATCAAGATATTTTCATTCCCAAACTCTATAAATAGGACCTAGTACCCAGCCATTATTCACCATTTGCTCTAAGTTCAGAGGCTGCTAGTGTTAAGTGAGTGAGAGAGTGTAAACACTTGGTTTGGGGAAAAACTATAAGCTTAAACATCATAAGCTTATCAAACACTTGGGAAGTAAGTGAGTGCTATAGTATTTCGGTGGATGTTAGATTGATCTTGCAATCTTTGAGGTAAACCCAAAACTCTAGTCCTTTCTGTATTCTATGTTATTTCTTTTCTCAAAACCTTCTACTCAGTCCCCTAACCTTATTCTTATTTTTGGTTAGGGAATCCAAGTTCTTAAGCACTTAAGTGGTGGTAAGCATATTTTCGTTTAATGGTTTAGTCTTCCTATTCTCTTTCATTTCATCTCCTTTCTTTAGACTCACCCTTGTTCATTGTGGTTTTAGGAGTGTTCCAAAAGTCCTAACTCAGTCCATTTTATCCCGGTAACTTTGGTAAGGAAAATAGGCTAGAATTAATATGTTATGTGCTTATGTTATCTATATGTTTATGTTATTAAAAGTGTTATGATATGTATATGTGTATGTAGGCTTGGGCATATGACCCATATGACTAACAAGACCCCAAATGGGTTATGGGCATATGACCTACTTAGCTAGTAGGACCCCATTAACCCCATGGGCATATGCTTGTTTAGTCTATGGGACCCCAAGTAATAATGGCCATTATAATAAGTGTATGTTATATGTATTATGTTAAGTCTTTATGTTTTCTTATGAAATTGTGTATATGACTATGTGTTAGGTTTTTCCTTGCTGGGCATTAGGCTCACTCCTTTCTGTTTATGTGCAGGAAAATAAGCTTAGAGGCGGTAAGATTCGTGATGCTTGGGAGGATGTGTATCGATGATGAATGGAGTCAAGGGGCCGAGCGTTATCGATTTGAGGATGTAGTCTCCTTTTATGTTTTTTTATGGTTTTATGTGTATTTTCCGCATTATTATGTAATGTCTTTTATTTTTAAATCATCTTTTGTTTTTAAAGACAATGGGATCCCAAAATCCTTCTTAGTATTCTGTTTCTTGTAAATAACTCTTATTTTCAAGTTACTCAATAAATTATGGTATTTTCGTAAAATGTAAGTTTTTATGTATAGTTTCGATAATGGTCCAATTAGTCTAGATTAGTGGGTCATTACAAACAGCTTCTCGATCGCCATGGCCGAGGGAATTACAGGAACTAGAGCTCAAACATGTATTTTGCCATTTAGACTGGCTAAAGCTGTATTAACTTTTGAGAGTTGTTTTTGCCATGTAAACCTTATTATTGGGATCCCAAGTATCAAACCTTTATGTTAATGAAAATCAATCATTTCATGATCAAAATCTTTTAACCCTAACGTGTCAAATGACTTTAGAAACATAGCTATGTTCAAACGATCTGATTAGTAGGTCTTGGTTACCCATGGCATTACAATCATTCACGTAATACAGCAGGCGATGCGTCGCCTACTAGGGTTTCTGGAAACCCTAGGTGTTAGGTGATGTCTCGCCTCTTGGATGGAGATGTATTGCCACCCTCTACGACTTTGGACACTTCCAAAGGTCCCAAAATTGCTCCAAATGCCACCAAACTTTTTGGGAACCCTCAGATACTCTCATGTATCACTTTGGACCGAAATTTGCATTTTATAAGTGCCTACTATTAAAACTCAAATTCACATCTTCATTATGTGAATTCTAACAAGTGTTTATACCTTGCTTGTATTTTAACACTTATCATTTGTATTTAACCTATCATAACAGTATTTCTCATTAAACAGAGTTTTGAATTCTTCCTGTTCCATAGTATTTACATTCCTGATCTAGGATACCACCTCCCACCATATTCGGACATCATCCTGAAACATATAAGTTGCACAGGCCACTCTCTCATTTCTGCCCACCCTCATGAAATCCAGAATGGCGGTTATCATTGTCATCCAATGCTCAGCCTTCAGTGGGTCTGAGCTGCCCTCAAAAACTAGAGGGTGTTGTTTCCTGAACCTCTCATACAAGGGTTCCCATCTGTTTTCCACTGCCTGAGGTTGTACCACCGCTGGTATCGCTGGCTGTATCACTGCCGGTACTACGGGCTGCAGGTTCCCTACTGGAACCTGTTGCTATCTCAAGAGGTAAATCTCATCTTCTTGCCTCTGTAACCTGGGTTTCATATCAGCAAGCACATGTTTCCAATTCTCTAGAGCTAGCAGTAGGTCCTGGCCCTTGTCATTCTCTTCCCTGGCCTGTATTTCTTGGCCAGCCAACCTCTATGACCTTCGAGGAAGCATACTGATAACTGTCCCACTCTGCAATGATCAATTCGGTCATTAGGTAAGTAATAACTATACCTCTTGCCGCCTGACGACCCAAGACCAAACAAATAAACAGAAGCAATGCAATAAGCATGCCAACACATAATATATTCAATCATGGTGCTAATAAGCACTTCCTGATATTCATCAACAAATTGCGATTCTAATAAGCATTTCTTGCATACATAAGCAATTAACAATGCAAAAAAGCATGTTCAAGAATTTATACATGTATAGCAATGCTAATAAGCATGTTCTTTAATCTCTCCCAGTAATAACAGTGCTAATAAGAATTTTCTGGCCTGCTTGTCCATATAACAACACTAATAAGTGGTTCCTTGGCACTCACAAGCACTAACAATGCTAAATAAGCATAATCTTTATCGTTCATTCAAAAATCAAGGGTCAGGTCCTATCAGAATATCCCATGCCTCCTAATAAGGTATGCAAATAAGGCGTATACATCTATTTAAACATTTAATCACTTAATCATATAAGTAGTTACCAAACCCTGAGTCGAGCTTGTCTTTAGTGGCGAGTGTACATGCCTGGTCAATCTTCAGGAACCGTTAAACCTTGGCAGCTCTGATACCAAGTTGTAACATCCTCCTAATCTAGGATCGTTACACTATGTACTTCTTATTGTGCCAGACTTGCTAATCATGTTCCTTGGTTATAAACGTGTAACTACGGTTAGTGATAAGGGTTAGGGTTAGACTCGCTTACTTGACTTATAGTCATTATTTCTAGTACAAGTTAACTAGAAATATAGTGATTATAATAATCATGCTTCATTAAAGTAGCATTTAAGAGATACAAACTCTTTTGTAATCTTTTATGATTATTAAATTGTTTCACTAAATGACTTCATGGAAACTGTAATGTCCCAAATTTTCTAATAAGGCTTAGTGCCTTAATTAGCATGTCGGGAGGGCAATAATTGATTTAATTATGTTATTATGTGGATTAAATGATTATCTTATTAGAAATGCATGTTTAGGTGAATTAAATATGCATGTGGGCCCATTCTGGTTAATAGGGGCATATTTGTAATTTTGGCTCGTTGAGGGCATAAATGTGAATTATATGTGTGTTTTGCTTTATACCACAAGATTGTGGTGATATATTTGTGATGTGTGATCCGAGACAGTCCTAGGGAGAGGAATAGCTAAATAGTCACAACGGGGTCGAATACCCCAGGTCGGGGTTAGCCTTGGGGTATTTCGCGGACAGTATGTGTTCAGGATTACTGGGTAATGGGTAGTGATTTAATGATTATTTAAGTATGTCAAGGTTAAATGGGGATTTATAGGAGCACTCGAGGAACTAGAGGGATGTGGCAAATGACGATATTTCCCTTGGTGGCATTAAAGGATTAGGGATAGACTTAAGGGCATTTTGGACATTATGTAGATGAGCATAGGCTTAAGCTGAATAGGATACAGAACAAAGGAAAAACAAAACAGAAACCCCTAGCCTTGTCTCCTTCTCTCTCTCGGCTATCTCTCCCTCTCATTGGTGTGCTTGAAGCCTTGGTGAATTCTTGAGGTTTTGGCTGAGAATTGAAGCTGGGAACTTTGGGAAAACAAGCTAAAGGTGTAGCTCAAGGTCGAAATCATCACAGAGGTAAGGGTCTATACTGAATTGTGTTAAGTTCTTGGTTGTAGTTAGAAGTTGTTTTTCAAAAGTTTAAGCTTGGCCTTATTTTTGGGTTTTGATGGGTTATAAGCTAAGTATTGGGGTGGTTCTGCTGGCTATGCTGCTATGGTATGAACTATAGGCTGAATTTTGAGTGTAATGGGTTGATTTGTCTGAGAATTGGTAGGTTAGGCTGAGGAAAATGCAGTGAAAATGCATGGGATTTCTGGGTTTTATGGCTCGCACCGTGGCCCTGTTCTTTAGGCATCGCGGCCCGCATGAACTCAGAGGCTTGGGGGCCTCAAAATTTTTGCCCAGGCACCATGCCGCAGCCCGTGTCCCTTTGATGAGAGCCCAAGGCTCTCTGACTTGTGGTGTGCCGCGGCCCTTAAGGGCTGGGCTGTGGCTCAAATAGACAATGTTGGCAATTGAAGGTTTTAAGCTCGGGAACCCAAATGTTAAGACTAAGGAAGGATTCTACTACCCGGTTTAGTAGAATTCAAGGTCCCGAAGACTAGTATTTTAATCCTAAGTTCTTAATTGGTTAGGGATTGATGGATATCTATTTAATATGGTATTGTGACTAGGTTTTATGTCAAGGCTCGGGTTTAGGGGAACGTGCTCGGGATTGCGTTAATCTATCAGCTCGGGACACAAGTAAGAAAAGTGTTTGTGCCCGTAGAGCAGGGCATGACTCTATTATTTGTGTTTTAGGGTGTGGCCCTGATATTTGTGATTAATATATGTCTGAATACTTGTAAATGCTATGCTATGATGTGCATGATTATGAATGAACAGCGGAGGCCGAAAACGGCAAAGGGTCGAAAACGGCAAAGGGCCAAGAATGGCGAAGGCCAAGAACAACAAGAGACGAGAATGGAGAAGGCATACTTAATGTAGGCTGCTAGGACGAGGCCTTCTAAGGGTGTTGTATTCACCCGATCGGTGAAGACCATGAACCCAGTGCCTAGTAAAGCGCCTAGGTCGGCATAGGCCGCTATATGTTTAATTTGTTGTATGTTTATGTTGTATATTATTGGATTGAATTGTGATATGTATGCGTTGAGTTTTCTTGTTGGGCCTCAGCTCACGGGTGCTCTGTGGTGCAGGTTAGGGCAAGGGAAAGGTCAATCAACCATGAGTTGGAGAGCATGGAGCAGCGTGTACATGTTCAGCCTACCTAGCTGCCACGGTCGGGGTTGTTTTGCGGGATATGTTGTAACAGTTGATTTAGTCGCTTAGGTTAACTGTATCTACATTTTTTTTAGTTGTAATACATTTTCAAAATAGTATTTTGGGTTCCCAAATGTATAATTTTTCTTATTTTAATGAAGGTCCAAATCTTTATAACTAATGTTGTCAAATGAGTTTTTTATTTTGATTTAATCACACTTTTCAATCTAAAACCTTGATTAGCAAGCTAATGGCACATTTATAAATCACATGGTAACGGCTCTAAGGTAGTAGGGTGTTGCAAAAACTTTCAATTTATTAACATAACTACTTGTGAATCCCAACTTTTAAGTCTTTGATGTTGTACAATCAAACATGTACATAGTATAACAAGTGTCAAAATTATAGAAATAATAAAAACGGTAATTATCAATCATTATCTATTTAATCTTATCTAATATGATTATATTCCATTTCCAAAATACTAATGTTGCTTAGCATTCTAGTTGTGTATTAGTTAGGTTTGAATTCCAAGTTCACACGCAAATAACGTGAATTCCAAATTCGAGTTTAGACTTCCTTTTGATCAGATCAAACATGTCTTTAAGTGATTTTATTTTGAATGTTGTATGAAAATTTCTAGAAATTTTCTTTTGCATTCAACAAATGTAAACATATTGTTGACAGCAGAAACTCGTCAACAAAATATGGATGGAAAACTCAAATAATTAATCAGAACTTAATGAATGCAAAAGAACTTGTAGAAATATGAAGGAAGATTCTCAGTGAACAATAGAAGAAAAACTTGTATATGGCCCTTGGAATAGTCTGATATTACAAGAATTTTCCAACCCCTTAGCTGGAGAGGCAAAGATCCATTTATAGTGGGGCTCTAATGGCCCCTAATACATTGTGGTCCCAGGGGACAAGATTGTACATATGTACGTTGTCAGGGTAGTGGCACAGGTCATAGTGGAGCAGAAGGTTGTGGTGTCAGCTCCAATACATGGTCAGGGTCTATGGGATCACCTCCACTTTAGTAATTGAATGTGCCTCCAAGACTTGTTTAGTACGAACGTTAGAGGTTGGCTGGGAAGGACCACATCAGATACCCCTTTCGTACGACCACTACTTGTCTGGCGTGGCCTTTAGGATCAGTCACCTAAGGAAGTCAGAGTCGTACCCCCGTACGTACTTCGTATCTGTATGATCTCTTTTGCGTCACTCATGGGTTTTCTTATTCTCATCATGCACCCTGCTCTCTTAAACTTTAAGGGTGGGAAAGCTTGTACGCCATCATGAGTAACATACCTAGCTACCTTCACCAATTCTAGCTTGATACCAAACGATGGTTGGGCCTTTACTAGTCCCCCTCATATGACGAGGCAAGGCGCCTTTCGCGGACCTCCATCCAGGCGAGATACGAGGCCTCGTATAGACCCTTGGGTGCAAGGCACATCGTCTCACATGGCGAGGCATGTGTTAGCAAGCGGCATGTGGCCCTATGCGCAAGGCGTTGGGTGTGGCCAAGGCAATCTCCGCGAGACCCTTGGCGCGAGGTCTTGGTGCGCCTGGTGCAAGGCCCCTCTTCGCGAACCCTCGACGCGAAGCCTTGGTGCGCCTGGTGCGAAGCCCCTCTCTGCGAGACCCTCGGCGCGAAGCCTTGGTACACCTGGTGCGAGTCCCCTCTCTGCGACACCCTCAGTGAGAGGTCTTGGTGCGCCTGGTGCGAGGCCCCTCTCCGCAAGACCCTCAGCGCGATGCCTTGGTGCACCTGGTGCAAGGCCCCTCTCCACGAGACCCTCGGCGCGAGGCCTTGGTGCGCCTGGTGCGAGGCCCCTCTCTGTGAGACCCTTGGCGCGAGGCCTTGGTGTGCTTGGTGCGAAGCCCCTCTCCGCGAGACCCTCGGCGTGAGGCTATGATATGTGGCTGAGGTGGTGACATTGGCATGAGGCGAGATGCACGCGAGACACCTGACGCGTGCGGGAGATGCCTAATGCACACGAGACGTTAGGTGCGCGCACGAGACGCTTGACGCACGTGAGGCGCTAGGCGCGCACGCAAGACGCCTGATGCACACGAGACGTTAGGCACGCGCATGGCTCCAGGGGCATGCGAGGTGACGGGTGCGCGCAAGGTGCTTGATGCCTTTTATGATACTCTTGCAATGCGAGTGGGCCTCACCCATCGACAGAGTGAACCTTACGGGACTTTAGACATGGTTACTTTGGACCGTCAAGGAACCTTAGGCAAGTGATATGGGTCCTTTACCGGTGTGGATTTTTTAGCATCCACACATATCTTAAATAAATTTCAATCAATATTGACTTACTATTTATTATCTCTTTTAGTTTTGAACATTAAAAAGGTTCAACATACATCTCTATGTATTAGCTAAACGATTATGTGATTTTTGAGCCTTTATAAGATAAAGATCTTTTGGTTAATTTTAATAAATAGACTATATAAATAGGGAGAGAACCAATGAATGGTTATAATAAAAAAACTATCTTTTATTTTTTTTATGTGTCTATTTAATTATAAACCAATCTCAAAAAATAATTCACATTTATGTTTCACTTAATTGTTGTTGGAATAATATGTCTTCTTTGTTAAATCTATGTTTTACACAATAATGAATAATTCATAATTATCATTTATACTCATTGATGAAATAGGTAGAACAAATATATTTTAGAAATAACAACTGAATTTATTATTTAAAAGAAATATTAAACTTGTTTACCCATCAATAAAGGAGTTTAAAATATTATTTCTAGAAAGAATTCCAGAAGCAATTTAAAGAAAGAAATTATCAGTCTCTTTCATAATGAAAATCAACTATTTCAAAATGACTAAAAATTTAAATTGTTTTTAAAGTAAACAAAATAAAATTTTAAACTAATCTTTTCTTTATTCAATTGTCTTCATCATTTCTCTTCGCTTTGGTTTCAATGCAATTACCCTTTTTCTCAAAAGATTTCAGCATCCCTGAAAACAAGAACAAATGAAAAATAATATTAGTGGCATAATTTTGAATCAACAATTCAAAATATTAAAGAAGAGTTTTTGAGTAAATAGAATTTACCCCATATCTTAAAAATTGAGCATATGTCAGAGCATCACTCTTTATCAAGGCCCAAATCTCGTATGCAGTTTCAATAACCATATATATTTCTTTAATGTCACCATGCATGGTCGATAACATGCATTGATGTGTCAGGTGATTCAATCTCATCCATTCACCATATTTTTCATGTTCATCAAAGCTGGATGAAAAGCTTGGAACCTTTGGAGGTGGATCAAAGATAGTATCGTACAAGTTTTGTGTTCCAAGGACAATGTCAATTCCTCCATACCATCTTCTTATGTGGTTAAGACTAAATGGAATCATTTCCAAGATTCTATCAATGGGGTGTGTGTCGATTCCCAAGTTTTCAAGTACTTGTTCAGGATTAAGAAAATTAACCATAGTTGCTGGAAATAAATAAATAAAATATAATGAATTAAAATATATAATAAATATCATATATTATTTGGAAAAGTAAACATGATGCATGAATGCAACATATAAAAGCACATAAAAATTATATACTAATCCATGATAAATTAATTTGAAAATTAATGGACCAGCCTTGGGGTAGGTCAGACTAATTCCAAATTAATTTTGAGACAAATCTCAATTTCATAAGTGAAAACTTAAAAAACATCTTTTCTCTTTTGACGTATGAACTACCGCTAGTTTGGTCAAGATGTATTAGTGGTGCTCGAAAGCTTAGATACATCTTCGGAGCGTAACCCATTGTTTTCGATTAATGACTTAACTCAAGAGTGTGTCTTAGGGTCAGTCAAACTTGAAATACATCATTAATTATATTCTCATAAGAGAAGTCAACCTTGAGATAAATAAACATATTCGGAAGAATTTCCTTAGGGAGGCTGCAAACAGAGGCAACATGAGGCCCTTCCTATGCCTCTTGGTGTTCAACCAACAATTGAGACCATGGGACTTATTGTCATAACCCCCTCTCCCACTCACTATTTTTAGAAAGTGTGTTTTTCACAAAATCAATATTTTTAATTTAGTTGTAAAAATAAAGTTAATTATTTTTACCAAATGATATTCTAATAATTACTAATCCAATTAAGCAAAATAAAATTAATAGTGTGCCCTTAATTCTAATTTTAATTATGCTTTAATTAAAAGAATATCATTTTTATTTTAATAAAACAACTTTCATTAAAATAATAAGTTAAACAACTTTAATTTTGATTTACCATCTTAACTAATTAAGACTAAATTTATTATTATATGAATTATCACATATAAACATATAATAAAATATAGGACGTTCCTAATTTGGAACATGTAATGCATGCTAATTGCATACTGTGTGGGTAAATGAATGACATGTTATAATGCATGACAAAATATTAAATACTTTAATCATGTTGACGCCGTTTTTCGTCAACTTAAGAAAGAAGAGCGATTAAACAAAATATACTAGAGGAATAAAATAAAAAGAATGTAGACAAGATCTTTTACGTGGTTCAGCAGTTAAAATCTGCCTAGTCCACGAGTCTATATTATTAGTTCTTTGGAGTTTTCTGGAAAACTTGCAGAGAAAAATTGCCCAAAGTTTTCTCTCCAAATCTCAATAATTTCATCCCCTACAAATGAATTATCCCTCGCTTCCCACATATTTCGGGAAGATATTCTGTAAATCAAATAATATAATGCAAATAAATGCATTAGTTACTACGTACGCGGTAACATCCCATAAAATGTGGGATTGAGTAACAAATCACATCAAATCCCTTAAACATAGGGAATTTATAACAATAAATACATTCACATAGAATCGACGAGCTTAGACACCAGATTCGTGCGCCTTCGAGACCATTTGCCTATTACGAGTGATAACTCTACAAAATAGAGTTATTTTACCACATAAAGCCTCAACACCATATCACCCACAAACTAGTGGTCAAGTCGAAGTGTCTAATAGGGAAGTTAAGCACATTTTAGAAAAAACTGTAAATCCAACTAGGAAAGATTGGTCCTTAAGACTCACTGATGTATTATGGGCGTATCGTACCGCGTACAAAATGCCCATTGGCATGTCACCCTACAGACTTGTCTATGGGAAGGCATGCCACTTACCTGTTGAGTTAGAACATAGAGCCTTTTGGGCAATTAAGCAGTTAAACTTTTATTTAGACAAGGCAGGTGAGAAAAGAAAACTTCAATTGAATGAGCTAGACGAAATTAGGAATGATGCATATGACTATTCAAAAAAAAATATAAGGATCTTATGAAATTTTACCATGACAAAAATATTTTGAGAAAATATTTTTCTCCAAGTCAAAAAGTCCTTTTATACAACTCTCGTTTTCATTTATTCCTGGGAAAATTACGTTCTAGGTGGAACGGTCCCTATATTGTTCGAGTCGTTTTTCCACATAGAGCTATTGAAATTGAAAACCCTAAAAATGGTGATATATTTAAAGTTAATGGACAAAAATTAAAACCATTTTTAGAATTAAAAACCGATGAAGTGGATGAAATCCTCCTTGAGGATCATATTTACAAAGTTATTTGATTGCTTGCAATTATTCTTGGTAACTTGTGTTTATGTGTTTTGTGTGTTTAATTTTGTGTGCTTGTTTTCGTGTTTCCTTTTGTGTGTTATACTCTTGTTAAGTATTTTTTGATGTCTTGACATTGCACCACGATGAGGTACGATCATTCTAAACTCCTTCCTCTTGTAAAATTGTCATTTATATTTATATTTTGACACATTGAGGATAATGTTTATATTAAGTTTGGGGTATTAAGTTTATATGGTTATTATCATTAGGAGAGTATGTTTTATTGTGTTTATGTTTTGTGTTGTTTTTATTGTTTATGTTTTGTGTTAATTGTTTTATTGTGTTTTGTGTAGTTTGTTTGAAAAAAAAAAACTTTATTAACTATCAACAATTTTCATTTTCATAAAAAATAAATAAATCAAAAAAAAAATTGGTGATATTTTTTCATTTTCAATGATAAAAATCTTGATTGAGTTTGAATTTAATTCTCTTAAAATATGAATAATTTTTTAAGATTTTGTCTTTAATTATTGGGTCAATTTTGCTTATAACAAAAATTACATTTTTCATAACAAGAACACTTTTATTTCCTATAAGTTTGAGTGAAAAATAATTTTAATGAAAACCTCTTTTTAAAAGCAAAATTGACAATTTAATTAGTTACATAAGCTTAACTTTTATCCATAATAATTTTTTAGAATTATTTTCATTGTATAATTTTTGAGAAAATCTTTTTTATATCACCAATAAAAAAATGTGTGTTTTAATTTTTCTTTTGCTTGAGGACTAGCAAAACTTTAAGTTTAGGGGTGTGGTAACTCTACAAAATAGAGTTATTTTACCACATTTTTTTATGCTAATTGTTGCTTAGTCTATGAGTTTTTAAGTAACTTATTAAGTTTTTAAGTAATTTTTAATTTATTAGTCTTATTGTAAATTTTTAGATTTTTATGGTTGTGTTTGGTAAAGTTTTTGTTTTTGAATTTTTTAAACACAAAAATAGAAATATTATTTTATTTTTGTTTCTCTATTTTTAAAAAATAAAAATATGTTTTGTAACTATTTTTTTTTTTTTAAACAAAAAATAATAAACGTATTTGATAACTTTTATTTTTATATTTTGTTTAACAATATGAAGTGTTGATTTGAAGAAGAGAATGAAAAAAACGAAAATGTCGAAAACGGTTTTAAAAAAATTTGAAAGTTAAAAAATTATATTTTTAAAATTTAATAAATTTTAATTAAAATTTTAAAAAAGAATAAATAAAAATTGAGTTAACAAACACGTTTTATGTTTATTATCAAATTTTTAATTAATTAATTAAAAAAATTAAGTGTTACCAAACAACACCTATATGTTTTTATAGATATTTTATTATAATATGTTGTGGTTTAATTATTTAAAATTAATATTGTTAAGTTAGGAGTAAAAAGATACAATTTTGAGCTTAAATGTTTAAGTAAATTAAGTTTTAATTAATATTTTCATGGAACTAATGTTGTATATTTTATTATTGAAAATATTTTGTTTTAATTTAATTTATATTTATTTTGTAAGAAAATTATTGCAATTGTGGTGCTTGAAGCAGAAAAATCAAGAAAAGAAAAAGGAAAGTGATAATTTTGTAAGAAAAACAAAGAAAATTCGACATTTTTCCAAAGGCCCAAAGCCCAACCTGTTTCTCTCCCAGCTCCTGGCACCTCACCCAGCCAGCCACCTGCCTCTCAGCTCCACTCGGGCCCGTTAGCTGCACAAAGGACCGCACGCCTGAAAGCCACTGCTCTCTATCTTCACCTTGTGCCTCCGGCCCACTCCAGCACCAGGCCCACAAGCCCAACTGAAGCCCCTTTGCCCAGCCGCCTGGCCACTTGTACCAGGCCCACTCAGCCCATGCCAGGCCAAACCAGCCCACGGCCCAACATCCGAAGCAGCCTCCCAGCCACCTGACTCACCTGGCCCAGCCACCCAACCAGCCACCAACACCCCTTCTTTTGAGCCCACAATGTACCTTTGTCCCCTATGTCCAAAAATGCCACCTTTTTACCTAATTTTTCCACATATTTCACCATAACATCATCATTACACCCTATAATTTACCTCTACATGCCATATTTACTTTATTTAATTAATTTAATCAATTTAATTAATTTAAGTTCATTATTTTAATGCTCTCATTTTGACTATAAATATGGAATTTCAAGACCATTTTGGGGTGCTTAATTTTTTGGTTACCATCTTCTTTCTACCATTCTCTCTTCCATTTTGGTGTTTTTCAAGAGCATTTTCAAGTATGTATTTTATTTATTTTGTAATTTCTATTCTAGTTATGTGCTTCTAATCTTTTTCATAAGATTATTAAGATCATGATGAAGCAACTTGTAACTAGATAATATTTATGTTGTATGTTGATTTCTCTTGTAATGCAACAAAGTTTGTGGATTTTTCTTCTTCATATATGTCTTTCATCTTTAATATCTCATAATTTGGATTGTTAGATAATATTGCACTTTGTTCTTCATTCGCAAAACATAATATTCTTTGTGTAAGATGTGTCATTAAATTGTACACATCAAATGCTTAGAACAAAAATATTATGTTCTGTCTTATAAATAATGTTATTGGATCTTTTTTTGTTTTATTAGGTTGATTCACACTAAATACTTTGAAATTATACTTTTTTGAAAAGTGGAGAAAAATCCTATCTTTTTAGAAATAATTTATGCTTAAAATTATAAATCTATTTAGAAAATGATAGTTTGACTTATTTTAACTATCACTAAAACTTGGGAATCAATATACTAATAAGTATTATTAAACTTACATTTTGTGGATTCTAGTATCTTAATAATCTTTCCTTTTAACACTTATTTTCAAATCATTATTGGTTTATTTTCATTCTCTTAAATAGCTTTATTTTATGTTCATGACATTAAATCTCATCAATCTTTGGAGCTCGGTTAGAATTTATTAATTTTGGTTTAAAATAGTTCTCTTTTTTATTTTAGACAACTCATTTGGGTTCGATCTCATGCTTACACGAACACTATACTTCATATACGATTCGTGCGCTTGCGAGTTATAAATTTTTAAAACATACCCGTTTTGGGTCCATCAACGAGCTTGTCATCTTACCTCGCCTATGCTCCCACCAAATAACCATTGACGAAGCCGTCACCTTCAAGCTTACAACTCTCGATCTCAAACCATCTTTTCTGAAAGCAAGAGATGCATCAAGAAACTTATACAAGTGTTGGACCCTTACAATTTTGAGTTGCGAGCCTATCTCATAACCTCGGAGCATCTTCGAGGCTACATATTGTTCGAGCTCACGAGGTCTCAAAACTGTCTGACTGGTAGATCACATGATGACTGTGCTTATTTCGAGCTCACACCTTACAAACCTGAATTCCGAGATCAAGATTTCCATCCTCAAAATATAGGTGTAACATTTTCCCCCTCAAAAGTATCAGTTCGATTCCCATGAGAAGGAAACTTTTGAACTGCCTTTCTCAGAAACCGAGCCACCTAATATACTCAAGTGTGGACACGCATCAATCATGGGTTGCTTAATCAGAGCACTCAAGTACTTTTGTACCATGCCCACGTCTATTCGTCTGCCACCTTTATGCTGTCATTGCCACGTCTATACCCGTTCGTTCGATCAGATACCAAATTTGGCCAATGGTCCAGATCAGTTCGACGTTTGACATTCTTTGGGGCCTATAAATATGCCAGCATCATCTTCTTCCCCTCACTTTCGAATTTTGAACTTTCAGAGAAAAAAGGAGAAAAGACTAGAACCCAAACTTTGTTTTGCTCTTGCATATTTTCCAAACTAAGGAGGCAAAACATTCCTGGTGTCTTCGAATCCGTGAGAGCTTCCCTAATTCCTCTTCTTCAATCATCGATCATATTATACCCGCCAACAGTTTCTGTGTGTAAGCTTCCATTCTTCATCTTGCTTTGTTTATGTATTTTTTTAATTATTTTTTGCCGTGTGAATGTATTCAATAACTTGTTGTTTTAGCACTGTAGTTTATACAATATTATATAAAATCCAGACCCAAAATTCTCTGAAATTGTGGGTTTGAAACCCAGATTTTAGTGCAAAAAGCACAGATGTTTGTTCCCCCCCCCCCCCCCCCCTCTTTTATTTAGACTATGGATGATATACTGTGTAGACTAAGAAATGGGATATTGAATTAGGGTTTTAAATTGCACGTTTCCCAAAATTATCATCTTTTTGAGCAACTGTCAAATTTTCCCCTGAAAATTTGGGATTCTCAAAATGAATCCACACTTTCCTTCCATCGCATCGAATACACACTCGAAGCCCAAACTTTTCAATAGTTCGGGCTTCTTCCTCGAATTCGACCCGTTCTTTCGAGACTTCGGTCTCGATCGAGCTTACTCTGTGATCTCGAGCCTTCAAGCTCGTATCACCAAAATTCTTACTCTGATTTCTTGTATGCCTGGCCCTCACCCTTTTCTTTCTTGCTAGATGTCGCAGAATTTTGAGAAACAGTGGGGGTCAGTGCTCGCAATTCCTTACTCTCCAATAACTCCGAGTCCAAAATCGCATTTCACTCGAAACCAGCAGCTAATTAGCGAGTATAAAGTGTGGTGCGAGCAAGAAGATATTCGAGCTCACTTCCGGCATCAGATCGACGAAGTCGAGGAAAGGAAAAGGAGGAAACTTCGGGTCGTAATCCATCCAGACCCAGACCCCGAGCTCAGACATGTCCCTCTTGACCCCACACTCAAGATAACCGTCGCTTACAAGCCTGGTGATCTTACTTTCTTGCTGATGGAAGATTCATCAAACCGTCCATCCACCTCACAACCTGCTGCCATTCCCACCTCCAGGGAGGAATTCTTTGAGGCTGAGCATTACTGAAGCTCGGTAACTTCATTGGGACAAATCTCTGACATCCTTGCTTGCCACAGCCTAGGACTGTCCTGCTCGGTGAGGTGTCGAGCTCCTACCTCAAACGAACGGAGCTACTATGCCCTGGGTGATGGTCGACCCGCAATAAACTTAAACTCGTAGCCTGGAGTCACGAGCATATGAAGGCAGGGGCTATACTGCCCTTGAAATCCTTTTTTAAGGATTTTCTGGATTTTGTTGGGCTCGCGCCCTTCCAACTCCAGACCAACTCATACAAGGTCTTGTCAGCCCTGAGGTCACTATACCATGAATTAAAGTGGGAAGGACCTTCGCCAAGAGAGATCCTATATCTCTTTTTCCTGAAAAGCAACCCCTTTCGAGCTCGGGGTGGAGATGGCTTCTACACCTGTCGAGATATCCCAAGGAGAAGAAAATCTTTGAAGACATGCCCAACCATCCCCCTAACTTCAAGCTGGCCTTCTTCTGCACAGATGGCCTGGCTCCTTCAAAATTCTATTCGTTCCAAAGAATTAGTAAGTACATATCCTCCCTTCTTTTCTTGCTTAATTAATGTTTAGGCTCGAACTAATTGACATGTATCCCCTTCTTCAACCAACTATCACTGTCCCACTCCTACAGACTCGATGAGGGAGTACAAGAAAGCTTTGCTCCAGCTGTCGTATGGCAGGCGTTCTCTCTCTTATCTTCTTCATGAAGATAAGCTTTAAGCCTGCGGCCTCCTGGAGCAGGATCAGTCGACGGACGATGTCGCTTACTGCAAATATACCATGTGGGAGCATGTACCACTCCCTATTGATAAACTTCCTCCAAGACAGAGGTCAATGAGCTCAAGGGTCCGCTCCCTAGTTCGTCGCCACAAGAGCCCATGATCGAGAAATGAAGCAAACGACGAGGCTTCGAGCTTGAGTGACAGAGGTAAAGTCATCCTCAGCTCGGCTTTGTGGTCTCCTTCCCTACTGAAACATAAACCCGACACCCTGATCCTATTCCCGGATTCCAGGGATAATTTCCATGTATGGTCTTGGGTAGACGAGAGGGTTCATAGGTTTGATAGTTGGTTAGGAAGATTCCAAACTATGTATAGTTTAAATGAAGTTTGAGATGGGGTAACCGCTCAGTACGGAACAAATGACTATAGAGACCTTTCGAGGCTAACTTCCACATATAGGGAAGGGACTCCCCTAACCTCCTCTAAAGATGGGGGGATTACTTAGTCGTCGAGCACAGGCTCGAGGGAGAGTTCCAGTTAGGTTTCTTGTCACTTGAATCTGTGTTTCTTTTTAGTATTTTAAGCTCGTTAACTAAGGTGTGGCTCATTTATGCTGGCAATATGGACTCTGGCCTCGATAATGTGCTCAATCGTCGTTCGAGAGCCAAACAAAGCAAACAACTAAGGGAGTCATAGAAGGCGGGACGACCCTCTAAGGTCTCTAAAAGGACTGAGACGACCCCTCCTCCTCTAGACTCCCAGGGCCCGAGCCAACCTGTTGCTGTAGACCCCAAGGTCGGGGTACTTGCCAAAGTTACTTTCCCTCTACCTCCTATTATTCAAGCCTCCTAGGAAATTGTGCCAGCTCCGAAGAAGCCAATTCCAACTCGTGAGCGTCTGCTGTCGATTTTGACTCACTATAGTGAGTACGTTATCGACAATGTCGTTGGGACCCACGGAGCCACCCTTGGCTCGGATGTTCTGTCACGAGTGGGCCAAAGCTTTAGCAATCTCAGGGCTCCTCAGTGGCAGTTCCTAAACAACTACCGGGACACCAACACTCTTTACGACAAGGGTAGCGAGCTCATATCCTCGGTAATTGTAATGCCCCAGATTCCCTAATGTGGTTTAATGGCTGGATTAGTAGGCCGAGAGGGCCATAATTGTTTAATTACGCCATTAAATGTGTTTATGCATGTTTATGAGAATTATATTATAATATAATGTTAATTGTATGCATGTCGATGATATGTGTTGAGACCACATTATGATGTGGGTTTGTTCGAGCTATTCGACATGAGACGATCTTAGATTATTGATTAGCGGTTTAGTCACAACAGGTTTAAGTGTCGGGACTTGGGTTGAGTCTCGGGGTGATTTTGATGATTAGAGCGTTACCGGGAGATAAAGGGTAATAGATTGTGAATTATTGGTGTTAGAGATTATTGAGGATAGCGAGAATTGGAGAGCGTTAATTATGATTAACGAGATAGGAGGAAAATACCAAATATGCCCTTGGGAGTCTTTAGAAACTATTAATTGACCTAGGGGGTAAAGTGGACATTTCACCCCTAGGATAGATATAACCTTTGACAGCTGAAGAAGAAAGTGGAAAAACAGAGTATGCAAAAGAGTTCTCCCGTACCTTCTTCTCTTCACCTTTCTTTGTGGTTTTTGAACCAATTTTGAGGATTCAAGCTTGGGAAGCAAACCTTGGGAGTTTGGGAGTGTGTTCCACCATTGAAGACCATCATAAGCCGAGCCTTGGGTAAGTTTCTAACCGTGGTTTTCTCTGGTTTGCCCTGTTCTAGTTTTGTTTTGCAGCTGAGATTTCTAAGGTGAATTCATGGTTTTGTTGGGAGTTTTGGCTAGGGTTCCCATGCTTGTGATGTTTGGGGTGTGTTAGAATGGTTTTTGGGATCATTTGGCATCAAGAATAAGATTTGGAAGCTTGGAAATCGAGTTAGAATCGAAGGAGTTGAAGAAGGTCGGTTCAGGGGAGATTGGGTCTGGAGGTAGCGCTACAGCGCCCACCTTAGGGCGCTATAGCGCTCCTCAGGAGGCTTTCTGGCACTTGGGTGGTTCTGAGTGTAGCGCTGGGGCGCTAGGGGTTGAGCGCTGTAGCACTACCCTGTTCCTTCTAAGTCCCGTTTTGAGTGTTTTTAAGGGTTTTTGACTTGGGGTTTCAATCCTTAAGGCCCGGGATCGAATCTACTCACCGTGTGGGTATGTTTCGAGGTCCCGAGGGTGGTGCTTAGGTTAAGACCCTATTTACGTGGATTCTCATTAATGGAGGTTATAATTGGTTGTGATTAGGTAACCGCTAAGGAACTAAAAGATCGATCGTTCTCAAGGGTCGTCCTTATCATACTTCTCGCTCGAACCTAAGGTAAGAAAACAGTGTATGAATACAGTTGCACTCTGTATAGGTTTATGACATGCATGGTTTGATATTGAAGCATGTTGGTTGATATATGTGGACGTGGATTGCATATTAAATGCTAATGAACGCTGATTACCTGTTTATGACACTGACTAGTCAGGGACCGACTCTAAAGTCGAAGATCACGCATTGAATAGCTCCATGGCATTAATGCAGGACCGACCCTAAGGTTGAAGAACTTATAATCGCTTGCCTGGTCTACGACCAGATGTCTATAGCCAAGGTATATGACCCCGGTGACCGTTAGTCACGTGGCTAAAGGACGTTGTCCATAGCTTCGACTCTAGAGTCGTGAGGAAGGTTATGTTGGTGACCAATCACCAGGCACCTGTCCTGATCAAACTTATGAAAGGATCACTTATCAGTTAAGCCCTGGTGACCCTATCGTCACATGGCCAGAGGGAGCGATGCTCATTATTGTGACTTTTGGCTATTGTCACCTATTTGTTTGGACTGGTAGTCCTGAGTGGTTATTATGATCGTTGTTGATATTATATCATGCTTTATTATGTTTTCTTGCTGGGCCATGGCTCATGGGTGCTTTGTGGTGCAGGTAAAGGGAAAGAGAAGCTCACCCAACCCTGAGTGGAGAGCTTGGGCGATGTTGTGTACATACAGGGCCGCTTGACTGCCACGGTCAAGGAGTTCTCAGAGGGACTAGGGGTTTACCCTATTTTTGCCGCTTAGGCCGGCGGGGACTGTAAATTTGAAACAATAGCGACTCTTTTGTATTACGAACTACTTGTAAACATTTTGAAAGGCTCATGAGCAGTTTGTTTACTTATTGAAATGTACCCTTTCCTTTTTACTGGTTTTCCACATTAACCTAATAACAACACTTAGATCACGTTTTTAACCAAAGGACTCGAGTAGCGGGTCAAATTTCTAGTTCACCGTTCACCGTAACTGTTCTGGGATAACCAGGGTGTTACAGTAATTTTCTCTTTTTACATTGTTATGTTGTCTGTTTGAGTTTATTTGGTATATGCTTTAACCCAATTTGTTTGTGCTTAGGCCTTTGCTGCATTTGCTCAACAGAACTACAAGCTGAATAATGAAGTCCATTAAAGCATATATTATGCTCAGAAGTCGAAGAATCTCCAACTCAAGCTCGCTGACGCTTAAAGTTACCAAGTCAAAGTTAGAGGCTAAGATTGAGGAGAAGAATTCGAGAATCAAGGAGCTTGAGGAGCTAAACATTAAGCTAGAGGAGGAGAAAAAAGCCACCTTTGACATAATCAAGGGTGAAAAGGCTCGCCTCCTTGAGGAATTCAAGCAAAAGAAGGATCGCGCAGTGGATATGGCCATGTACAGAATCTGGGCCAACAATGCCAACCTCGATACAAGCTTCTTGGACACTCTCGAGGATGAGTTCTTGGCGAGGTGGCAAGCTCGATTGGAAGCAAAGGATGCTGAGGAGAAGTCAGATGCCGCCAGGGAGATTCTCCTACTTCCTAGAAGCGAGGCTATGGGCTGCGTCCCATGAATGTTTTTGTAATACTTTTATTTTTTATGCCCTCGGGGCAAAAACAATTTACAGCTTGTATAAGAGCTATTTTTTGTTTGTTCAAACTTTCACATTTGATATACTTAATTTTATGCTCGGGTTTTACTTTAATATTAAATGTTTCAAGCCTCTTATATTAAATGTTTGCCTTTATATTTGTTTATTCATACAAACACATATGTTGGATTTAAGCTTGAGTTTCAATGCGCTTATGCACAGTTTTCTCGATGTATCCATGTCCAATCTCGTTGTTTGTCAAGGTCGGACTATACTTTTACCATGCACTCGAAAGTACTTATATGGCATGTAAGATAAGTAGTTTAGTTATATCTTGCTTTTTCTAGTCACTTTTCCTGTTCCTCGAGTAGCTCCTTAAGGTTGTGAGGTTGAAACTATATTTTTGCAAAATATTCCAGCCTCGATCTCAACTTAGCTCAAAGTAGGTTTATTTATGTTCCAACTTTTGTCGATTAGTTTTAGCTGGTTTGTTCCAAACTTATTTAGGTTGTGTTTGGTTTGTAATCCATACACTTGTAATTTTGGTAATCTGGTTAAGTCCAGATCATATTAGCCCACGTATCTAGTCATATCTAGACACTTTTATTTTTTAATAATCTGGTTACGTCCAGATTGTCTTAGCTCGCGCATTTGGTTTTATCCAGATACTTGTAACGTTAATAATCTGGTTATACCCAGATCATCATAGCTTGCACATCTGGTTATATCCAGTTTGTTTTGGCTCGGGTATACACTTATAACCTATATGTCGGGTTAATGATCCAGACAATTTTTGCTAGTTTTTGTGTATACAACATTTTCATGTCGGGTTAACCATCCAGACATTTTTACTTTGTGTTATTTATTTTTTCAAACTTATGGTATTATCATATACTACTGATGCCCCCTTAATATCCTATGAGTGTGACCATAGGTTATTGAATTAAGAGAGTTTGCAAAAAATACAACATTTAATAAATAAAATAACTTTTGATCAAAGTTGAACACTTTATTAATAAAAATTTTGAAAAATAAACAAGCTTGGTTACAATAAAACATCATTCCTACACTACTGATAGTAAGGTTGTAGATGTTCGCCATTCCAAGCTCGCGGTACCAATTCTCCGTTTAATCTGGCCAATTTATATACTCCAGGTCGAATGATGGACTCGATCATGTAAGGTCCTTCCCAGTTAGGTCTGAGTACCCCAGCAGACGGGTCCCTTGTTGCCAGGAATACACGAACTTTCTATCCCGAACCTTTTTATTGAAGTATCAGGTAGCTCGCTGCTGATATACCGCATTCTTCCGTTGAGCTTCATCTCGTTTCTCTTCAATAAGGTCTAGACTTTCTTTGAGCTGGGATTGGTTCAAGGCTTGATCGTAAGCATGGCTCCAAATTGTGGGTATTTCAACCTCAATTGGTAACATGGCCTCGCATCCATATGTCAGGGAGAAGGGGGTATGTCCAGTGGAAGTGTGAGTTGTGGTTCGATAAGCCCACAAAACCTGGGGTAACTCCTCAGGTCATTTTCCTTTAGCCTCCTCCAACCTTTTTTTCATGGAGATCTTAAGGGTTTTATTGACCACTTCGACCTGGCCATTTGCCTGGGGATGGGAAATAGAAGAGAAACTTTTTATTATTCCATTCTTTTCATAGAAATGGGTAAATAACTCGCTGTCAAACTGGGTACCATTGTCTGATACTATCTTCATGGGCATCCCGTATCGGCAAATAATGTATTTTACCACAAAGTCCAAAACTTTATTCGAGGTAATTGTGGCCAAGGGTTCGGCCTCGATCCATTTTGTAAAATAATCGACCGTGACTACTGCGTACTTCACTCCACCTTTTCCGGTTGGTAATGGGGAAGTCAGCATTGTCAGCTCGATAGGTGGAGCTCGCGGAATCGAAGCAAAACGCTGACATTTATCACATCTCTTGACATACTCGAACATGTCTGCCTTGACAGTGGGCCAGAAGTATCCTTGTCTTATAACTTTTTGGGATAGACTATGTAACGCCCTAAACTCCAAGGACCGTTACAGTGTGCCTTATAAACAGTGCTAAACTCGCTAATCGAGTCATTTGGCCAAAATCGTGTAACTAAGTATGATTAGCGATTTAGGGATTAAAAATTTTGGTTAAGATATAACATTTCATTAGAACATTTACTATATACATTTGGATCCCAAAAATATAATTTAAAGGTTTATTACAACAAAATATTTAGAACCAACCGATCTAAGCGGCAAAACAGGGTTTAACCCTAGTTCCTCTCCTTCAAACCTCGGCTGTGGCAGTCGAGCAGCTGCATATGTACACATCGCCACCTAAGCTCTCCAACTCAAGGATGGTCCAACTTTCTTTTGCCTTTACCTGCACCACATAGAACCCATGAGCCGAAGCCCAGCAAGAAAACCTAATATGCTCATGAACAGTAATAGCATGTCATCAAATCATAAGGCACACGCCTAGCAAATATAGCCCTATTCAAGCATGCAAATGAGTTCACGTAATGATGAATATACAATATCAACCGATGATCATAATAATCATCTCGGACTTTTAGCCCCAAATAGAAGAGTGACAGTTGTAATCGTCACTAAGGTGGGTTCCATTCCCATTAGCCATGTGACGATAGGGTCACCGGGGATTTGTAGTTAAGTGATCATTTCACTAGCTTAAACAAGATAGGTGTTCGATGAACTAGTCACCAATATAACCTACCGCATGACCATAGAGTCACAACCATGGGATTCCGCTCTCTAGCCACGTGACAAACAGTCACCTAGGCCTTTGGCCCTGGTTCTAAGTAACTAGTCCTAAACTAGTCAAGCGCTTATAATTTTCATCGACCTTAGGGTTGGTCCAGCATTAATGCTCCTAGAGTCATTCAACACTGATATCAATTAGATCTAATCTATTATTGGCCCTACGTTCAAGATGCTTATGCCGGTTCTAACTCTCAGGTCAGTAATACGCGACCAGTGCCGACCTTGACTAGTCAGTGCCATACACAAGTAAGCAATGCTACCAAACATATATTATATGTCAAATATCTGAATATAAGGCATTCAGCATGCTTACTTACCAATTGCTAGCATAATCAGGACCATGCATAAACACAAAGGCTCAAGCTCTGAACAATCTCATATTCAATATTCATAGCATGCCCTAATCACATGTTTCTCGTGCAACACATGCATCACATTTAATCACTTGACATGCCTCAATAATAACCATGCATGTCACATTTAAACATCCAACATGAATTAAGAATAACCATGCATGTCATATACACAGGGTTCAGTTTTCTTACCTTTGGTCCAAGCACAGGTTACCAATAAACGAACCACAAGCACGATTCTTACTCCAAGCCTCTAGTGATAACCTAGTCATAACCATAAACGGTGATCCAATGAGTTCAAGTTCTAAAACCAATCCCGAAACCAAAACATAGCCTCCGAGACATCCAATCTCACTAAACTGGGTAGTAGGAGTGATCCCGAGGCCTAAGGTTTGAGTCCCCAAGCTTAAAACATCATTTCGGCCATAAATACCCTCAAGCGTCGCGGCCCCACTCCCCAACAGCTGCCCAGCCGTTTCCAACAGCAACCCAACCGTGGGCCTGCTTGCTTCCAGCCCTTCATCCCATTAGCACTCAGCTCATTCTGCCCGTGTCCCTGGACCACCGAAGCTCCCAGGCTCGAAGACACCCATTTCTCCTTCAGCAGCTGCTCCAATCCGTACCTTTCCCAGCCAAGTACACCATGCAGGCCCAGAAGCTGCATCCCAGGCCTCAACTGAACTCTGCCCAGCCAGCCCACAGTTCCAGGCAGCTCCTTTTGTGTCTTGAGCCCAACAATGTCCCATTGTCCCTTTGTTCAAAAATACCATTTTTTATCCAAACTTTTCTACACATTTTGACCCAAAACATCATCATTACACCTTATAATTTACCCCTATTTTCCATATTTTATTAATTTAATTAATTTAAATTGATTATTTTAATACTCATTTTTTGGCTATAAATAAGGGATTTGAGGTGCTCATTTTAGGAGAGGTTACCATACCACAAGTTCTACACTTTCAAAACCTCTCAATTCTCTTCATCTTTTTCTTCTTTTTGGTCATTTTTCCTATGAGTTTTTAGAGGAAAAATTTGGGGGTTCATCCTCAAAATTTTCCTATTTATGTTTGTAATTTTTTTTGTTTGTATTTTCTATTCTAGTTATGAGTTTCTAATCTTTTTAAGATTATTAAGGTGATGATGAAACAATATGTAACTAGATAGTATTTATTTTGTATGTTGATTTCCCATTTTGTGCAACAAAGTTTATGGATTTTTCTTGTTCAAATATCTTCTTTCATCTTAAATATCATGCATTTTGGATTGTTAGCACATATTTACACTTTGTTTTTCATTAGTGCAACAACATAATATTCTTTGTGTAAGATGTGTCATTAAATTGTACACATCCATGCTTAGAACAAAAATATTATGTTTTGCCTTATAAATAATTTTCATTGATTTACTTGTTATTTCATTAGATTGATTTACATTAAATACTTTGAAATTATAATTTTTAAAAGTGAAGATAGATCCTATATTTTTATAAAAACTTGTGCTCATAAAGAATATCTAATTTGAATAAGTGATGGTTTGATTAATTTCTACTCTTACTAAAACTTGGGAATCAATGTACTTTTAAATATTATTGAACTTATATTTTGTGGATACTATTATCTTAATAATCTTTCTTTTACCATCTTGATTTCTATTATTAATATATGTTATATATATTGTCTTTAATATCTTTATTATTGTCTTTTATTTTATTTTTATTATTACAAATTTTCATCAATCTTTGGAGCTAGGTTAGAATTTATTAATTTTGGTTTAAAATAATTTTCTTTTCGATTTTAGACAACTTCTTTGGGTTCGACATCCTTGCTTACACGATCACTATTCTATATGAACGATTCGTGTGCTTGCGATTTATAAATATTTAAAACATACCCATTTTGGGTCCATCAGCTGTCCATCCCCTTTTTCTCATCCTTCCTTAGCATTGGGCAATCCTTCTTACGATGTCCAAACATTTTACATGAGAAACATGCCTTTGCTCGGCATTCTCCCAGATGACGCCTCTTGCACCGAGTGCATATTGGATGAGTCTTCCACCTTTCATTCTTGCTTACTCCAATAAGTGGAGGTACCACTATCCGAGCCCCGTGCTTTTTGGCACTCTTTTTCTCATTTCTTATGCTCTCAACAGCAAGAGCCTTCTCTACCACCTGAGCATAGGTAGAGATTTCATGCACTGGGGCAACTCTAATGCCCCGAGCTATTCCAGGATTCAATCCCTGAACAAACTTTTCCTTCCGAGCTACATCTGTGGGTACCACATCAAAAGCAAACTTTGCCAACCCATCAAATCTGTTAACATTCTCGGTTACTATTGCATTTCCCTGAACGAGATTCATAAACTCATTCATCTTAGCAGTTTTGGCTACATCACAATAATACTTCTCATTAAATAGCTGCCTAAATTCTTTCCAATCCATCATAGCTGTGTCTCGTGTCTGGGATACTACTTCCCACCACGTCCGGGCATCATTCCGCAATACAAATGTAGCACAAACCACCCTATCGTGACCCACAAGCCCCATACTGTCCAGAATGGAACTGATCATGCACATCCATTGCTCAGCTCCGAATGGATCTAGGCCTCCCTCAAAGACTGGAGGGTAATACGCATGGAATCTTCCACAGAGAAATTCCCATATGTTCTCAACCCTAGGCTGAGCCAAAGCTGATGCCACTCCTGGCATAACCAAGGAAGAAATGCTCCCCAATAGATTCTACTGTTGCTTCAGGCACCTAATCTCTTCCTCTTGCCTCTGAAATCTTGATTGCAAATCTGAGAACATCTGCTGAAAATTTATAGGAGCAGATGAAGAACTAAAACCCTGGCTGTAACTCCCAGCCTCTGTATAACCACTACCAGGGATCATTATCTGCCTTAGATATAAACCTGCTGACTGAATCTGCAGTCAATAACTTGACCCATTAATCATAATGAGCATATCAAGAGCTTTCCCCCATGGGAACAATCTTACCACACCACATTCACAAACCACTTGCAGTGCTATAAACATGCCCATGGCATTCATACACCAATCATAATTCCTGCTCTTCCTACATTCACAACATGCCTCCAACTCCAGCATGCAAATATCACAATTATATATTCATGGAGCAGGTAATCATATAATCGCATTCATATATATATTCATGGAGCATATAATCATATAGTCAAGAGCCAGGCTCTATCAGAATCTCATGCTCCCTAATACAATGTGCAGGTAAAGCATTTTCATTCTATTGAAGCAGTTAAGCACATAACTACAGAAATAGTTACCATTCCCTGAGTGAAACTATCTTTAGTGACGAGTGTACATGCCCAGCTTGTCTTCAGGAACCATAAACGTTGACTTGCTCTGATACCAAGTTGTAACGCCCTAAACTCCAGGTACCATTACAGTGTGCCTTATAAACAGTGCTAAACTCGCTAATTGAGTCATTTGGCCAAAATTGTGTAACTAAGTATGATTAGCGGTTTAGGGATTAAAAATTTTGGTTAAGATATAACGTTTCATTAGAACGTTTACTATATACATTGGGATCCCAAAAATATAATTTAAAGGTTTATTACAACAAAATATTTACAACTAGCCGATCTAAGCGGCAAAACAAGGTTTAACCCTAGTTCCTCTCCTTCAAACCTCTGTCGTGGTAGTCGAGCAGCTGCATATGTACACATCACCACCTAAGCTCTCCAACTCAAGGATGGTCCAACTTTCTCTTGCCTTTACCTGCACCACATAGCACCCGTGAGCCAAAGCCCAACAAGGAAACCTAATATGCTCATGAACAGTAATAATATGTCATCAAATCATAAGGCACACGCCTAGCAAATATAGCTCTATTCAAGCAGGAAAATGAGTTCACGTAATGATGAATATACAACATTAACCAATGATCATAATAATCATCCCGGAATTTTAGCCCTAAATAGAAGAGTGACAGTTTTAATTGTCACTAAGGTGGGTTCCGTTCCCATTAGCCATGTGACAATAGGGTCACCGGGGCTTTGTAGATAAGTGATCATTTCACTAGCTTAAACAAGATAGGTGTTCGATGAACTAGTCACCAATATAACCTACCGCATGAACATAGAGTCACAACCATGGGATTCCGCTCCCTAGCCACGTGACAAACAGTCACCTAGGCCTTTGGCCCTGGTTCTGAGTAACTAGTCCTAGACTAGTCAAGCACTTATAATTTTCATCGACCTTAGGGTCGGTCTAGCATTAATGCTCCTAGAGTCATTCAACGCTGATATCTATTAGATCTAATCTTTTATCGGCCCTGCGTTCAAGACGCTTATGTCAGTTCTGACTCTCAGGTTAGTAATACGCGACCAGTGCCAACCCTGACTAGTCAGTGCCATACACAAGTAGCAATGCTACCAAACATATATCATATGTCAAATAAATATAAGGCATTCAGCATGCTCACTTACCAATTGCTAGCATAATCAGGACCATGCATAAACACAAAGGCTCAAGCTCTGAACAATCTCATATTCAATATTCATAGCATGCCCTAATCACATGTTTCTCGTGCAACACATGCATCACATTTAATCACTTGACATGCCTCAACAATAACCATGCATGTCACATTTAAACATCCAACATGCATCAAGAATAACCATGCATGTCATATACACAGGGTGTAGTTTTCTTACCTTTGGTTCAAGCACAGGTTACCAATAAACGAACCACAAGCATGATCCTTACTCCAATCCTCTAGTGATAACCTAGTCATAACCATGAATGGTGATCCAATGAGTTCAAGTTCTAAAACCAATCCCGAAACCAAAACCTAGCCTCCGAGACATCCAATCCCACTAAACCGGGTAGTAGGAATGATCCTGAGGCCTAAGGTTTGAGTCCCCAAGCTTAAAACATCATTTCAACCATAAATACCCTCAAGCACCGTGGCCCCAAAACCCTGAGTCGCGGCCCCCAGAGCTCACAAAACCCTTCCACCTGCTTCATCGTGCTTGGGCCGCGACGCCCAAGAATAGGGCTGCGGCCCAACCTCGAACCAGCCATTTTTCCCCGATTTTAACCTTTTAAAACCTTACAAAAACATATCCAAACATCTCCAAACTCAAAAATCAAAGTTCCCAAAAATCCCCATGATCCAAAACCAACAAAACCCAAGTCTCATATCTAGTAAAAACTCATCAAAACACAAAGTCCAATTCAAGCTTAAAAACTTAAAACTTGAATTACCTCTGATTGAGTTGTTTCCAACTAAATCCTCCAGCTAATAAGCTTCTAATCTTCCTTAGGATCACTATGCCTTGATCCTCGCTTGAATCCGAGTCCTAGAACTCAAGTTTCCTTTGAAAATGCGATCGGGAGACGAAAATGGAACTTAGAGGGAGAGAGATCGTCCTGAACGTTCTTTTTATTTCTTAAAAGGTTACTTCAAACTTAAGTAGCTTCAAACAAATCCTAACGCTCGAGGTCCCGAAAACACTCCCGGGGACAAAATAGTCAAAACCTCCAGAATTTCCCCCTGATCTTACTAACTCCCAATTTATCACCAAATATTTATTCCAATTACCCAATAACCCGGTAATGCTCTAAATACCCCTTGACTCACTCCGAGTCAAGCATAAATCCCGTTGTGACTTTCCCACTAGCTTACCTCCTTGGATCGTCTCATGCTAGGTAACCCTGGCATAACCAAATAATAATAAAGCACCACACACATATCCCATATATGCCAAATATGCCCTAAATGGCCAAAATATGAAAATCACCCAATTACTCAGAAATGGGTTCACATGCATATTTAATACACCTAAGCATGTATATTATCATTTAGTAACACAATAAATCAATTATGGCCCTCCCGGCCTCCTAATCAAGGTCTTAAACCTTATTAGGAAATTTGGGGCATTATAGACTATGCCCCCAATGTGATCTCCACAAAATCCTTCATGAATTTCTTCTAGAATTTTCTTTGCCTCGGGTGGAGTTACACATCGGAGTAATGGCATAGAGTACCCTCTTCGGTACAACCTTCCTTCCACAATAGTGTATCTCAGAATCTGATACATTAATCTCTGAGCCTCATTCCGTTCTGCTGGGAGAATGCCGGTTTCAAGGTAATCGACTATTGGGGTCATCCAGGTTGGTTGGGAATCAATCATGTGCACGTCTTCCTCGTCAGGCTCGCTGATACTGGGGATCGATATAAATTCTATCGGGACCACTTTTAATGTGTTGGCCTCACTGGTCGTGGCGGCCTGGCCAATGCATCTGCATTTGAGTTTTGCTCTCAGGGGACTTGCTCTATAGCATAGAACTTGAATTGTCCGAGTGCGGCCTTGGCTTTATCTAAATTCGCAGCTATCTTTATGCCACGAGCTTGATATTCCCCTAAAATTTGGTTGACCACTAATTATGAATCACTGTAACAATGTATAGCTCTTGCTTTGAGTTCTTTGGCTACTCGAAGTCCTGCCAATAATGCTTCGTATTCAGCCTCGTTATTGGACGCTTTGAAGTTGAACCTCAAGGCAGAATGGAAACAACTTCCTGCTGGAGTGATTAGTATAATTCCCGCCCCCGATCCATTTTCTTTGGAAGATCCGTCGATATAAAGTTTCCACAGCTCGCGGGCTGGGGTTATAACCTCATCATCAGACATTCCAGTATATTCTACGATGAAATCTGCCTGAGCTTGTCCTTTTATGGTCATTCTCAGGTGATATGTGATCTTGAACTATCCGAGTTCGACCGCCCACTTTAACAATCTACCTGAGGCTTCTGGTTTAGAAAAAACTTGCCGCAGTGGTTGGTCAGTTAGCACATGAATAGGATGTGCTTGGAAAGAAGGTTGGAGTTTTCAAGATGAATGGATCAGGCTGAGAGCCAGTTTTTCCATTAAAGGGTATCTCGATTTTGCCCCCAGTAACCTTTTGTTGACATAAAACTTCTCATGTGATAGGTTTTGACAAGATCGGAGGTTTCATGAGGTGTTTCTTTAAATCTTGGAATGCGCGCTCTCATTCCTCTGTCCACTCGAACTTTTTGCCCCCTCTCAAAAGGTTAAAGAAAGGAAGACAACAGTCTGTAGATTTTGAAACAAACCTACTTAATGCTGCCATCCGTCCAGTTAAACTCTGGACATCTTTATGCTTTCGAGGTGCGGGCATATCAATCAATGCCTTGATCTTGTCAAGATTAACCTCTATCCCTCGAGCGTTCACTATAAAACTTAGAAACTTTCCCGTAGATACTCCGAAAGAGCATTTTTGCGAGTTGAGTTTCATCTTATATTTTTGTAATACGGCGAAGCATTCTTTGAGGTCATCCACATGGTTATCATTTTGTTTAGACTTGACTAGCATGTCGTCAACATAAACTTCCATGTTGTTACCTATCTACTCGGAGAACATTCTGTTCACAAGCCTTTGGTACGTTGCTCCATCATTTTTAAGCCCGGAAGGCATGACATTGTAACAGTATAGTCCCGTATCAGTTACAAAGCTCGTATGCTCTTGATCAGGTGCGTGCATGGCGATCTGGTTATATCCAAAATAGGTGTCCATGAACAACATGAGGTTGTGACCTGATGTGGCATCTACGAGCTGATTAATCCGAGGTAAGGGAAAACAATCCTTGGGGCATGCCTTGTTAAGGTTGGAGTAATCGATGCAGGTTCGCCATGTTCCATTGGGTTTCAGAACTAATATTAGATTGGCAATCCAATCAGGATAGAAGGCATCTCGTATAAATTGATTTGCCTTTAATCTGTCGACTTCTTCCTTTAGGACCTTCTTTCTATTGTCATCCAGGAGTCTTCATTTTTGCTGCTTCGGAGGGAAGCTCTTGTCGATGTTAAGTGCATGACTTATCACATTAGTGTTAGAGAATATAATTTATACTCAATGGAAATATGGAAAAACCAAAATACAACTCTATGCAAAAAATACAATAGACAAGGTAATTGATTAAATAAATATTACAACTCAATTGCTCAAAATACAAGTAACTAGAAAGATGTAGAAGAAGAAGATTACAAACTCAAAACAATAACAATACAAGTAAATAAGATCAACAAGATCAAAAGAATGAAAATAAAACCAATAAAAATGGACAAACTCTCACACAACCAAAGTGTAGAGTAGTGGGGATCACCAACTTGAACAAGGTTCAAAACATTTGTCCAAAAGCTTATTTTCCCCTATTCTCTAAACACTAAGGGATCTCTCAAGGAAATACCTCTCTAGAATTATCAAGCCTCTATGGTGTATTTTCCAGCCAAGTGCTTTGTGGATGGAAAATGGTGTGTCTTACAAGTGAGCATTAGGCTCCCATTTATAGAGTTTGAGATACCCCTTTGAATTTCAAATTCCACCAACCCCCATGGCTGTTACCAATGTTTAATTGGATGTTTATGGAATTAAAATGGAGATTTGGGAGTTATTTGGGATGTTAGAACCGTTCAATTTGGAAAAAACTGAAAAACCATATAGGCTGTCAGCCTCACTGGCCGCGGCCACTGGCTTCTGCCCCCCAAGCCGCGGCCACAGGCCATTTTTAGCACAAAAAAGTCATTTTTTCAAAACGTTCCAAAACATCCCAAATCCTTTCCCACATGATTTTGCAACCTCCAAACACCTATTGGGAGTTAAAAACATGTCTCCAACAGCCATATTTCATCATGGCTTTGTGAAATCCATTCTTAAATGTGTAACATATAATATACACATTATTGGGTAATATTTGGGAGTTACAAATTTATAACTGATTTTGTAACTACAAAATATGTCACATTTGGGCACACACATGTGTCTAATTTTGTGACTCTCAATAATATGTTACAGGTGTGACAAATCACATTTGTGTGACAAATCACATTTTGTCACATTATTTATTCTAACATTATATTATATGAAATAATATAATAATTAGGACTTATTCCCACCATGTCCAAATACGACCATGCAAATACATCCTGGTTCTCTTTTAAGAAGCGAATTAATTGTTATTTCGCTTTTTCAGAAAGATTCTTACCCACCTTCACCATCTTCGTGGGATCGACTTCTTTGAGCTTGACCTCTTCGAGCTCTTCTAGAGGTTCGAGGTCAATCCTTTCCTCTATTCTGGGGTCGATCTCTTCATCTATCTCGAAGATCGTCCCGTCCTTGTTCTGAATTATGACAAGTGCCTGTGCACTTGTTTGTTTCTTCCCTCTAACGGAGATGCTATAGCATTTCCTTCCCGCAAGCTGGTCCCCTTTTAAAGTCCCGACGCCACTAGAAGTCGGGAACTTGATGGCCGAATGCCTAACAGAAGATATTGCATTCATCCCAACTAGGGTGGGTCTCCCGAGCAGTACATTGTAGGCAGATGGAAGATCCACCATGACGAACTCCATCATCTTGGTTACAGAGACTGGATAGTCTCCCAAGGTCACAGGGAGTTCAATGGATCCCATACAGGCAATCCCTTCTCCTGAAAAACCGTACAGCGTGGTTACACAGGCTTTTAGTTTGCGAAGCACGAGTCCCATCTTTTCTAGAGTGGCTTTATAGAGAATATCCCATTATCAATCAGGACTCGGTGTACCCTCTTGTTCACAAGCTGGAGGGTTATGACCAGGGGGTCGTTATGGGGAAACTAGACATGAGATGCGTCATCTTCAGTGAAGATTATGGGTTAAGTTTCAACCCTTTGTTGTTTCGGAGCTCTTGGTTCGGGTTCGTAGGGAGAACTGTCGCCAGTTTTGAGCTTATTTACATACCTTTTTTGGGCATTCTTGCCCGATCTTACGATATGGGGTCCCCTCGAGATGGTTATTACATCTTCGCCATCAATCGGAGGGGATCGCTCATCCTCCCGAGCTCGGGAGTTACTGTTTTGGGCAGGTGGTGCAGCTACTGCTCTTTGGCTGGTGGATGCCTAGTTGGGGTTTCGGTTTCTTACGTATTGTCCGAAATAACCCCTCAATATCAAACCTTCGATCTCGTCTTTTAAATGTCGACATTCATCGGTTGTATGTCTGATATCCCGGTGAAATCTACAGTATTTACTAGAATCTCTTTTTGCTTTTTGGTTCCTCATGGGGTCAGGTCGTCTGAACGGAACCTGGTTTTCATTAGCCAAGTAGATGTTCTCTCGAGACTCATTGAGCTCGGTATACACTTTGTATACGGAGAAGTATCTTTCCCCTTTCTTCTTCTTTCCCCCATATACTTCGAGGTTATTCCCTTCGTTTTTCTTTCTCTTAGAAGGGTTGTCCCCAGGGGGGTTTTGAAGTGGTGGGGTCCGCCGAGGCCGAAGCAGAGTTTGCACTTGTTGTTGTAGTTACAGGCTGGGAGGTCATATTCAGTGCTGACCTCGCCTCTTCTACATTAACAAACCTCTGGGCTCTTTGATTGAACTCGGTTAAAGACCTGACAAGTTTCCTTTGTAAGCCTTCCCAGAGGGGACTTCCTGGCATTACGCCAGCTCGAACTACCATTAAGTGACCACTATCGTCAACATCTCGGGCTCGAGCCACCTCTAAGTTAAACCTTGTGAGGTAACCTTTTAACGACTCATTTGGTTGTTGTCAGACATTGGTAAAGGCTGAAGCCTTGAGCCTAATACCGACCATAGCTTTAAATTGTTTCTTGAAATCTCTTGATAATTGATCCCAGGATGCGATTGAATGTCTTTTGAACTTTTCAAACCAGTTTTTTGCTGGTCCTGTGAGTGTGGCTGGGAACAACATACATTTGAGCTCGTAGCCCACATTGCTCGCTCGCATAATAGTGTTGAACGTGCTTAGATGGCTATATGGATCGAATTTCCGTTGAATGGCTGGACATGAGGAATTCTAAACCCTTGAGGAAATGGGGTGTTAGAGATATGTTGGGAAAATGGCTCGAGCTCCTCATCAAACTCTTCATCCCTTTCCCAGCTACGCTCGTTCTGTAAGAGCCTGAATGCTCTCTCCAACTGTTCAATCATTTCTTGGACTAGATCTACGGGAGGCCTTACCTGGACCTGAAGGGGTTGATTATCATTGATAACAACTCCAGCTCCCTGTCTCGGTGTAGGTTGTAAATCGGTTATTTGCGACCATTTAGATGATCTCATAGATCTGGGTTCGGGGGATTATCACGTCCCTGATTATAACATAAATGTTCCCGTAGGTCAGGGTGATCTCCTCAATTCTCGGCATTCCTTGGCTCCGTGTCATAAATGCTCACGGACTTAGTGTAATCCGAGCTTTCACTTACATAACTTGCTGTTCGGTTATTACGAGGTGGGTCCCCTGCTGACCTTCTTGTCCCAACAACTTGTGATCGTGACATTTGGCTTCTCGTAGGTTGAGGATTCCTATGATCTCGGGCAGCTTCTCCTTCATTTATTTGTCTGCATCTAGCTTGTCGATCCCTATTTTGATGGGCAGGTTGCATAACTTCATGGATTGGTGAGGGATGCCTTATTAGTGATGGCGGGTGCCTTATGGGAGACGGTGGCTGTCTCCCATTGTTGGGCATGGACGGTCCCGAATTTTCCCAATCAAGTTCCAAGATGTTCTGTGCAGCACCATGATTTGGGGTCCGAGCCACTAAGGGGGCATGGTTATTCCCTATTCCTGTTTATGCTCCTACGGTCGGGTTGGTGGTACCCTCAGCCCGGTTACTCCTCCGGGGTCTCAGCTGAACAGGCTAGGGCACTGGTGGCGATGCCTGGCCTTTTCTCCTAGCGGCCTTATTCTTACAAGGGCATCCCTTAGGCCTTCGAGGAGGGGCCTGAGTGTCAGCAGCTAGTCTGGCTAACTCTTCATTGCGTTTTGTAGCTTCTGCCAACTGTTTGCGTAGTTAGCGGTTCTCAAGTTCCACAATTAGAACATACCTGTCGAGATTATAATACATGTCTTCATCGGGCCTGGGGGCAGACGGTCCTCGAGAATTGGATGAGTCACTCATTTCTTCGGGATTGGGATCCGCCATAGGTTGTTTTCCAGGCCGCCGTGGGCAATCCTCATCACAAGGAATTTCCTCTTCTGGTATATTGGGGTTGCTTGCAGCTGCCATTGCTGATCCAAGAGGCTCTCTGACTAAACAGGCTCACGTCTTGTTTAATAACTCTCAATGAAGGCACCAAACTATTGATGTCATTTTTCACCAACTTAAGAAAGAAGAGCGATTAAACAAAAATATACCAGAGGAAGAAAATAAAAAGAATGTGGACAAGATATTTTACGTGGTTTAGCAATTAAAATCTGCCTAGTCCACGAGTCTATATTATTAGTTCTTTGGAGTTTTCTAGAAAACTTGCAAAGAACAATTGCCCAAAGTTTTTTCTCCAAATCTCAATATTTCCATTCCCTACGAATGAATTATCCCTCTCTATTTAAAGAGAGATTTTCATAATTGCTTCCCACATATTTCGGGAAGATATTCTGTAAATCAAATAATATAATGGCAATAAATGCATTAGTTACAACGTACATGATAACATCCCATAAAATGTGGGATTGAGTAACAAATCACATCAGGTCCCTTCAACATAGGGAATTTATAACAATAAATACATTCACATAGAATCGACGAGCTTAGACACCAAATCTGTGCGCCTTCAAGACCGTTTGCCTATTACGAGCTTCTCATCTTACCTCGCCTATGCTCCTAGCAAATAACCATTGACGAAGCCGTCACCTTCGAGCTGACAGCTCTCAATCTCAAACCATCTTGTTTGAAAGCAAGAGATGCCTCAAGAAACTTATACAAGTGTTGAACCCTTGCTATTGTGAGTTGCGAGCCTATCTCATAAGCTCAGAGCATCTTCGAGGCTACATACTGTTTGAGCTCATGAGGTTGTCATTTACAGCGAAATTGTATGACTGATGGATCACATGATGATTGTGCTTATTTCAAGCTCACACCTTACAAACCTGAATTTCGAGATCAAGATTTCCATCCTCGAAATCTAGATGTAACAAATCATATTCAAACATTTATAATAAGTAAATAAAAGTGGGTTGGTGACTTTTGGGTATTTCTAGGAAAAATTACAACACTTGCAAAATATACATGAAAATGTAACCTAGACTAGCTAAGGCTTGATGAAGAGCGCCTTGATCTCGAGTCTTGAGACGTGGTCTTGTTGGGCCAATGCCACCTTTTTTCATATCCATTTTGAATTATACAACTTTTAATTATTTTAAACAACCTTTTAAAATAATTAAACTTTGGGTTTTAACACCCAAATAGTTTCTAAGGCCCAATTTGAATTTGGGTTATTTAATTCAAAAATAAAATTAAACAATTTAATTTTAATTTTAATAAATTAAAATTAATTTTAATTTTAATTTTGGATATTTTAATTAAAACAATTTTAATTATGAAAGAGAATAATTAAAACATTTTTTAATTAAGGAAAATAATCAAAACTATTTTTGTTGACCGTGTTTTTGGCCAACGATGTGAGAACGTCAAAAACGATAAAACCTTCAAGAGAAAATAAACGACACAGACGATTTTATAGTGGTTCAGCCCCAATGTGATGGTAATAGCCTAATCCACTTAGAGTTATGATTATATATCTACACTCAAATCAGATGAACCTGAGTCAACTGAGTTTTTTCAGTGTAGATTCAAATAATACAAGAATTCTCTCAAATACAAGTACCCTCTCTCTCTCTAGAAAATTCATATCAAAAGTTCAAAATTCCAAAAGTCCCTTTCTGATGCCATAAGCCTTATATTTATAGGCTTAGGATCACACAGATGATATCCCCCATAATCGGGATATTTTATTATTCACATTTTATTTAAATTACAACAATATTCAAAATGTAACAGTACACCATATTCGTGGGATAAATGAGAGATTCCCGCGTATGCCAAGACCAATTCTTGTTGAAGCCGTTTTTGGGAATCTTGACGTAGTCCTGCTCTATCTAGTTGATCCATATCACCTTCAGTCTGGTCGGCCACACCTTTACTGGGCAGTCATGCACTTGACTGGGCAGACATGCACTTGGCTGGGCAGACATGCACTTGGCTGGGCAGAAAGGTCATGACTGGTCGGACAAGGTCATGACTGGTCGGACATGATGATGACTGGTCGGACATGGTCATGACTGGTCAGACATGGTCATGACTGGGCAGACAATCATATGACTGGTCAGACAAGGTCATGCCTGGTCGGTCATGACACTTGACTGGCCAGTCAAAACTCTTCAATGGTCTACCGGGTCACTCCTAAGCCAGATCACTTTATCACAACTCTGAGGAGCCAATATATTTATTGACTATTAACGTGTCATTGACGGACCATGCACTCCCACTTGTCACCTCTATTGCCACGTCATCGATCTCCAATTTTTGGGGATAACATTTGCCCCCCAAGTTTATTATATGATTTTCTCATATGATAAACTTTTCTTCTAGCAAAATGTTCTTGAGGTCATTCAAAAGCTCCTATCCGGTCGATAACTTTCATGTAAACCCACGACTGAACTTGTCTTTTGATTTCTTCAAATCCTATTTTTTGATCTTGTGGTAGTATCCCATGAGTAAGAAAACATGTTTGTGCCCCATGTCCTTGAGATTTGTTGTCCTTTTGGACCTTATAGTTAATTGGTCATTAGTTTTTGAAAATTACCAAGGGCACCATAAATGTATTTTCCCATGTGCCACTGTCTCCTCAGATGCAAGGCATCATCATTCGGACATCAGAGCTCCATCACTCGGACATCACACATCCGCTTGAACCATGCCATCCGCTCGGACACTCGGGTTGCTGTTCGAACACACGAAGCCACCCATCTGATCGGCTCAACACATGACTGCCCCTTGGATGTTTGCTTGATGCGGCTCCTCGAACGCACGCCATTACCAACTCAACCGCTCGGCCCATAGGCCTAACTCCTCGAATGCGTGCGGTAGCTCTCTGAAGGTGCACCCCAGCCGCTCGGATGAATGCCATGGTCCACTCGGACACGGGCATGGCTGCTCGGATGCCAGCCTTCGGACGAGTGTGCGGATGCAGCCCAGCTGCTTGGACGCCGCTCGGATGCAGCACCCAGCTGCTCGGATGCACGGATTGCTGCTCCTCGGACGTACGCACCATCTCCCAGCCAGCATCGTATGGATTGCACCCTTCATGCTCGGACATAGCCCCAGATATGCCAACTCCTTGGATGCATACCTTGACTTGGACGCTTCGGCACAGGATCCTCGGATGCGCACCTAACTCCACTCGGACACCAAGGGCAGCTGCTCGGATGCCACGCCTTAGGCACCAAATTCCTAGGCCTAGTTCCTCAGACACTACTCACACTAGGCACCAAATCTTTGCCTTTTATTTTTTCCTTCACACATGTTTTTTCTAAGGGATAAAAAATATTTTTACTACCCAATAAAATAATTTCTGAGTAGTAACAAATATTTTTCCTTTACATTTATCGACTTATGTTTGTTTGATTCACTCCAGGGACTCTTCGATGTTATTTATTCTAAACAACAAAGTTTCCTACTCGATCGGTGATACATGCTTAGCCGACCAGGGAAGTTGTATCTGCTCTCCCGAGCAGGAAAACTTTGCACCTGATCAACTAAACTTGTACCTGGCTAGTAGTTTACTCTTTATTCTTGTATAGCTGAGCTGTTGGCATTTATACTTTACTTTTATTTTCTAACTTAAAACATTCTAAGTCTCTTTTAGACTTAAAAAGTTTATAAGTTTTTTGTGAATAGTAAAGTCACTCTGGTGTATGCCTTATATTTTTGCATGAGTACTTCGTTTTCTAACTTAGAAATTCTAGACATTTCATAAGTCCATACTAAGTATACTTTCTCACACTCTTATTGCTCTAACATTTTATGAGCATAATGTTTATTGTCACATGAATATCTGCTCCTATCTTGAAATTTTAAAAAATTCCAAGTTACTTAAGCTTTGTCAAACAAGTTAGCTTAATGGCCTTTTTGGACTTCGAAAATTTACAAGTCAGCCTAAAAACAGATATATTAACTCGTGCTCTTATTGCCTGTGTTAAATTATATACCAGTATACCCCATGTGCCCCCTAGGTGATCGAGGGTTGAAAGATCCTTAGTCACTTGCTACTTGACCGAATCTGTTCGAGCAGTTAATTGCTCGTGAAACACATAGAATATATTGAAAATATTCGAGCAGTTGAACACTGCTTGAACGTATCGACCAGTTGAACACTGTCCAATTTTACCGACCAGTTGAACACTGCTCGGATAACTAACATACATGCATATTTGTAGCAAGAATCGACCACGCTGCGCATTGTCTCTTTTATTACTCGTAAATTAAAAAAGGACAAAACATGGCTAATAACGAGTCTTAAACAACCAAAATTGTTCAAAAATAAAATGACTGGTTAGCAAATAACCAGCTCATAAACCAAACTTAAATAACAAGTCAAACAACTCGAAATCAAGCTACCACTCTGAAAGCGGTATTTAGAAATAATATATCCTTCGATGCTCGCCGCTCCAGTGGCTTATGATCCTAGCACTCCCGCTCAGCATGCTTCTCCCTTGCTTTGTTGCTTTCCTCAGCCAAGTGTGGACCTCCACATATAGTGTCTAAGGTAAAGTCCACAGGTCCGGGCTGCAAGGGTGGAGATCTTTGTCGCTTGAAACCAGGATTGCTGCTACCTCCTTCTCCTTGGGGTGTCTCTGCCCGGTACTTCCTCAACTTGCCCGACCGGAGAAGAAATTCTATCTCGTCCTTGAGGTGATTGCATTCATTCGTGTCATGACCATAATCTCCATGGAAACGACAAAACTTATTCATATCTCTCTTCCTCATCTCTTTCCTGATGGGGGGAGGCTTCTTGTAGGGAACCTCTTCATGACTAGCAAGATATATCTCTGCTCGGCTGGTCGAGAGAGTGGTGTAGTTAGTGAATTGAGGCTCATATTTGGTTGGCTTTTCACTTGAATTCAACTTTGCTTTCTTTTCCTCATGGTGGTCAGACCCGTTATTTCCACGTTTCCTTCCATCATAGTCAATTGATCCACCCAGATTGTTTATGCCATTCTCCTCTTTCTCTATTGCATCATCCAATTTCATATACTTGTCTGCCCGGTCAAGAAATTATTGAAGTGTTGAAATTGGATTTCTATATATACTGTCCCACAAAGGGCTCCGATAAGTTATTCCAGCAGATATTGCAACCATCTTCCCCTCGTCTCCTATAGCAGTTGCTCTATTGGCTTCTCTCATGAATCTTTGTATATAGTTCTTTAGAGACTCATCTTTTCCTTGTTTGATATCTGCCAAGTGGTTGGCATAAACTGGTGGAGTCCGGGCAGTGTTGAATTGTCTACAAAACTCATTCCTGAATGCTTCCCAAGAGGTAATGGAGTTTGGCTTAAACTTCCAATACCATTCCTGGGCAGTATCCATCAATGTAGTCGGGAAAACTCTACACCGATAATCGTCACTTACTCCAAGCAATTCCATCTGGTCCTCGAATTTGCCAACATGTCTGATGGGATCTGCCTTTTCTGTATATACTGGCAGAACCGGTGCTTTATACTTTGCCAGTGGCTGGGCTGCTCTAATCCGGGCACAAAATGGGCTGCCACTCCGGTGGTCTATCGCATCTATCCCGGAAGGTCGTTTTGACAAACCTTGCACTGCAGCTGTTAGCACATCAAGCTGGGCTTGGATGGCTGGTGCAACTGATGAAGTTCCAAGATCTTGACCGCCTGGTCGGGCATTACCATCTGGCGCGCCATCGTCAAGTATTTCTACTTGACTGGTAGGGCGGTCCAGATTTTTCCCTTCGACCAGGATGGTCCTCCTCTTGTTGGTGATAACGTCCCTCAGATCCTTCCGGGAAGCATGCTCTCCTGCCCGATCGAACACCGTACTTTTCGATTTTTCAGAGGGCTTACTACGCGGGACTTGCTCTCTCCCACTACGTTGCTGGCCGGGGTACAATGGAGGCCTTTCGGTATGCCCCGGGCAGTCTTTTCCTCCTTGTTGGTCATTGCCCTCCTTTTCCTTTGACTGGTCGATGTGATGACTATCAGCCTCATCACAACCATGCCCATCTTTGAATTGTGAAGTCCTCTCCTCTCGAGGAGTCTTGGTCTGATCCATCCTGGGTGGAGTCTTTTTACTGCCCGACTGGTGACTTCATGATCTAGAAGTCTCTGATCGGTGGCTCCTAGAGGGGGTTCTAGAGTGCTCCCTTTGCGTCGAGGCAATTCTGGATCGGTCCCCATCATCTTCCCGACCAGGGTGGTTACTCCTGCTTCTGCCCGGTCCTCGAGAATCGGCTCTGTCAGTGGTCCTCCGACCAGCGTTATTATTTCTTGCTCCCTGGGTGGCTGCTTGTGCTGCGGCTTGAGCATTGGCTTTGGTCAATTGGGTAGCCGCTTCTAGAGCAAGTGCTACTTCACGATGTCTCCGGTTGACCTCCTCCTGTTGTTGTCTGAGCTCTTCGCTTCTGGCTTCCATATCGCGCCTTTGCTGCTCTAACGCAGCTTTCTGCCTGGCCATCTCTTCAGCGAACGCCTCCTGTCTGGCGTGGAATTGTGCCATCTCCTCATGGAAGGCCCCCATGGCTTCCTGGAGTTCTTCGACTTCTGGAGTCACGTCCTCGAGCATGACCCTAGGCTCAGTCTCATGGTCTTGTGGGCCAGGACCTTCTGATCTAGCAGGCTCTTTAGAGGAGCCTGTCTTCTTGGAGGCCGCATTGGTGCTCTTAGGCACCATAATACTTTAGGGGTCATCTATCTTTCTCTTCAGGCTCTCAATGAAAGCACCAAAATGTTGACCGCGTTTTTGGCCAACGACGTGAGAACGTCAAAAACGATAAAACCTTCAAGAGAAAATAAACGATACAGACAATTTTATAGTGGTTCAGCCCCAATGTGATGGTAATAGTCTAATCCACTTAAAGTTATGATTATATATCTACACTCAAGATCAGATGAACCTGAGTCAACTTAGTTTTTTCAGTGTAGATTCAAATAATACAAGAATTCTCTCAAATACAAGTACTCTCTCTCTCTAGAAAATTCATATCAAAAGTTCAAAATTCCAAAAGTCTCTTTCTGATGCCATTAGCCTTATATTGATAGGCTTAGGATCGCACAGATGATATCCCCCATAATCGGGATATTTTATTATTCACATTTTATTTAAATTACAACAATATTCAAAATGTAACAGTACACCATATTCGTGGGATAAATGAGAGATTCCCGCGTATGCCAAGATCGATTCTTGTTGAAGCCGTTTCTGGGAATCTTGACGTAGTCCTGCTCTATCTAGTTGATCCATATCACCTTCAGTCTGGTCGGCCACACCTTTACTGGGCAGTCATGCACTTGACTGGGCAGACATGCACTTGGCTGGGCAGAAAGGTCATGACTGGTCGGACATGATGATGATTGGTCGGACATGGTCATGACTGGGCAGACAAACATATGACTGGTCGGACAAGGTCATGCCTGGTCGGTCATGACACTTGACTGGCCAGTCAAAACTCTTCAATGGTCTACCGGGTCACTCCTAAGCCAGATCACTTTATCACAACTTTGAGGAGCCAATATATTTATTGACTATTAATGTGTCATTTACGGACCATGCACTGCCACTTGTCACCTCTATTGCCACGTCATCGATCTCCAATTTTAGGGGATAAAAATTTCAATTATAGAAATTTCCAAATTAAAACAATTTCAATTCAATTTTAAATTTTTAATTAATTAAATAATTAAAACATTTTTGGTAACAACACATTAGGGTTTGCATGACACAAACTCTAGGCATGTCATCAAGAGGGGCGGCAGCAAGGGGTCCCGGCGACATGGAGGAGCTTGGTCGGCCATGGTGGTGGCGAGCACGCGAGCGGTGGCGGAGGGGACGGAGTCGTATGGCCGCGCCATACGAATCCAAACAGTGTACTGATGGAGTCGTACGGACGGTGGGGAAGGCACCTCGGGGTGCATGCCATGGTGGTCAGCGGTGATGGTGATGTCGTCTCGATTTTCATGCCAAACTCCGTTGAATCCAGTTACAACAATTTTATAATTTTCATTTTGAAAAATAAAATTACAAAATTTCTATGCCCCAAAAATTGGCTTACATTTTTCATCTAGAAATATTAAGAACGATTCATAAACCCAAAAGCACAATTATAAACAACACTTAAGAATCTATCTTCATCAATATAAACATCCATCCATTCAAATATATATCATATATAATATAAAAATGCACATAATCCCACACAGTAATTAACAATATGCAGAGATTAATGACTGCTCTCTGATACCAATTGTTGGAAAAACATTCAGAGTGCGCAGGGTAATAGCATGGTGGGCCTAGTTGATAAACAACAACAAAAATTCACCTCTCATATAAATAGTTTATATATTCAAGAATACATACAAGAACTATTAATATGTAATATCATTAATCATGCAACATATATATACACGCTCATACATGTATATATATATAGATATACACATATACATATATATACACACACTTATATATTATATGCACACATATACAAATATTTAAGGACATAAATTTTTACCTTTTGAAGTCTATCAAATGTCTTTGAGTCTTTTTGTATAAATAACGATCTTCCTATCCACCACTTTGAGTACTAAGACCACGATCTTCCGGAGTATTCTCTATACCTCAAGATGTGGGTAGGCACATAGAGAACAAGGGTTTGTAATTTAGAAATCACAAGTTTATCTCAACACATGAGTACTTGGATTATGGCTTGAAAAATGTTGGAATAATAAGAGAAGAAGATGAAGAATTTCTTGTCTGACAATTTTCTGAAACTCTTCTCAATCACCATTGTTTTTATCTTATTATCACATAATATATATAGATTATATATTACATTATTATTCATAATAATAATATAATAATACAATCATAATGATGATAGGAATTTATCTAGGTAATATCTAACTTACCAAATTTGAAAAAATATATTTTTAAATTATTAATTAAATAAATAAAAAACAATACTGATACTTTATCAGTATCATATACACGAATGGCATAGTCCTTAGATTGTGTCATCCGTGTAGCATTATTCCCTTTCAGGGAATATTGCATTTTTCTTATTTTCTTTTATTTATTTAATTAATTAAATAAATTATTCCCACAAAATATGGTATCATCTTTTTAAGAAAAAGATCACAACCATAATTCAAATTTAAATTTTAAATTCAAAATTCAAATTAATAATCATCATTATCATCATCCTTTTAAAAATCAATAAATCAAAACTATTTTGACTTACCATTTTTATTTTCTCTCACTCAAATAAAATAATTAATTTTAAAAATTATATATTTAAATAAATAAATATATTTTCACAATTTAATAATTAATTATTCAACCTCAATTATCATATAATTGTATATTTGACTCGAAGAATAAAATTCTTCTCAAATTTTCAAATTACAGTTTTACCCTTGTATCAACTCTTACATTGATGTGGTGTTGTTAGAGCCACCCTCAGGACCTATGGACCTATATTTCAAGCTCCAATAAATATTAGATTATTAATCAAATCTCTTTGATTAAATAATTATAATTATTAATCTCATGATTACTCCACTATAAATATGAGATTGAACTCTTGATAATTATAGTTGATGCGGTTTTTCGCCAATAGAGTATTAAGAAATTAAACATGTAGATTAGTGCTAGATTATAAACCACAATGAAATAATAAACACTCTCTCGAACACGCACAACTTTTACGTGATTATAAACCGCAATGAAATACAGATTATTCCCATTTATATTGGGATATGATTTGATAACATAATAGAATATACTCCTGCTATCCCGGATAATAAATGATAGATATGTGATACAGCCTGGGCATTAATAAGCGTATAAAGAGCTTCTGAATCTCTTGGGATCCTTCAGTATGTGTTCTGCCCAAGTTTCCACAAGCTGAATATCTCACCCGAGCTCATGTTCAACGACTATCTAAACCCTAGCTCGCAGTAAGCTTAGAACGCCCAAAGTTGGACCTGGTTATTACAAGTCTCAAACTCAATTGTTATCCTGAGAGGCGGTATGATAATAAACTGTGTATCGTGCTGTCAAACCTCCAAACTTGAGCTATTCACATCACTGTTAGCCAGATATTCTACTTGGCTATTTTTCTACATATTCATCTGCCAGCTATACCCGAACTAATTGAACTCGTGCTAATTTCAGGGTACAACAATTATAGACATATATTTACAGAGTACTTTATTAAAGAATAAAGTATCCATTGATATAATCATTACACACAACATTAATCATCTATTAATGGTTCATAATTAAAAGGAAATAAAATTACTGTTTTACCATTTTAACTATATATAGCTTCTAGTGTACCATTGACTTTATTAGTGAAGGATGTGTCACAACAAGTTTGCGACGTGAGCGCTCATAACCTTTTCAGTTCCAAAAGTCAACCTAATAGGGGACCATTATTCAATCTATAAGAAGGTATATATTCCATATTTGTCAAACTATGTCCCCAGCCATATATATCATTGAGTCCCCAAAACAATTATTCTCAACCTAATCATTCTGACAAACCTTAATAAATGAATCAAAGGATCAGATGACATATATAGGAGTTCATAGTAACCTCAGTATTAAGATCATCGTGTATATGATTATCATTTGATGTGTTTGATTAATACTACGAAATGGTGTTTAAACAAGTATTAACAAATCACATCTGGTACAGTTCTATATATCACTATAAATAAAGTACATTCACTAAAGTGTCCTACTACACTAGTGACCCAGATCTAGGTCACTTGTATTCATAATACTAGTGAATCGTATTAGCAATAATTAATCTAAAGATTTTATAACTTTATTTTTCTGCGAACTATTTTAAGTTCATTATCTCAATCTCGATCCTCTCACACCAATATGAGATTAAGACCACATAGATGAACTTTGGAATTTTCTAATATATACTTAATATTATCAACATAATATTGGACATGATCTATATATATAATAATTCAATTCAATTATTTATTTAATTTAAAATATTTGTCAACTTCAATTGCTTTAAGGGCACTATTCCCAACATAACCAACGATCACAAACATAACCTTAATCACATTCATTCTCAGGGGCCCAAGCCTTATTCATAATTACATTTAACAACCGGGCCAAGCCCTGATCACATATATCACATATTGGGTGCAGTTTTCTTACCTCAAGTCCGAGTGCAATGTATATAAAGAATGACCCTCGAGCACGATCCCGGTTCCGAGTCCCTAGCGATAACCTAGTGTTGTGCACCAAAAAAAAAATTTGTTATTAAAATTTTGTATTTTTATTTTACTTAAGTGTTAAGTGTAGTGATTTATTTTATTTAAATGTTTGTTTATTTTATTTAATTGTTTGTTTGCTTTATTTAATTGTTTGTTATTTTATTTAATTGTTAGAATTGTTGGTAGCATTTTTGTGAAATTAATTGTTAAATGATATGTAATTATTTTTATTTTTAAAATGTGAATATGTGAGATTTGGTTGAATGCACTAAGGTGCATGGTAGGTAGTGATGCACCCTAGTGATTGAGTATGTGCATGTGCATGGTTGCATGGTGTGCATGCAATATTTTTCTACACATTGATTTCCTTTTATTGGTTTATTTATTTTTATTTAATTAAGGGATTTAAAAAGAAAATAAAAATAAAGGGAAATAAAGAGGCTTGTGTTCACACAAGAAAAATATCGGGAAACAAATGGTGAGAAAGGATAGAGTTGTCATTTTTGAATTTCCGTAACCTTAGACGCAGGCTCAGTAAAATGGGTATAACATGTGATGTGGATATCTGATTTAGACAAAACTGATACCGTTAGAAAGCTAATGAAATTATCTATATTTTTTGTGAATATTATTTTTCCTAAAACGTAACAAAAACAGGTCAAAACCCAGTCCCAAGTCTTAGCACCCTAGAGTTACAAGAATAGCATTATTTCCTTTATTAGCCATGGACAGCCAAGGAAGACAAGAGAGGAATTAGTGTGCTGTCAATTATAAAATGGATTGATTGGCTGAGTATAATTTTTAATTGAATTATATTTTGATTTAGGGAAAATAAAGGAAAATGATAATTACATTTTTCTTAGCTAGGTTTTGATGATTGAGGCATTTAAATGGAAAATAAGAAAGAGATTGAAGGCTCAATTGGCTTGGTGGCTGCCGTGTGCTTAGAGAGAAGAGAGAGGTCGTGAGTTCTAGAGAGAGAGGTGGAGAAGAAGTACGTGAAGGAGAAGAGAAGGAGAAGAAAGAAGAGGCCAAGGCTAGGGATCCTAAGGTATGGGTTAAGGTTCATAGCATTATATTTTGTCTCCTCTACATCTTGATTCTAAGCAAGGAAAAATGATGGGGATGATAGGTTTGGATTTTGTTGCAAAAGGATTGGAGGCTAGTGTTCGAAATCTCTAGGGTAAGTATTTGGGTTCATAGTGATGTTAATTTCTACCTCTTCTTGAATATAAGATCTTTTTCTTTTCTTTTCTTCATGTGGGTTTCAAAACCCTAGGCTTGAACAAGTGGTGGCCATAGTTTGGGTTATTGTCACTATTTGTCCTTGAGTTCTAGCAAGAGAGGTAATGGGAACCTTTTTGTCTTATGGTTATTGTTTTTATCTTTGGTTTCTTGTGGTTTGGAGAATATTGTTTGAGAATGGTGATTCATTGTTTTGTTCTCCTTTGATATATTAGATGATTAATCTTATTGAAATGTGGTGTTGATGATATGTTGTTTAAAGATCTTCTATGATTTGATGATAGGTATGTTTTGGCTTAAAGACTCTATGTGAAAATATACAAAGGTTTTAAATTGTGATTCATAAAAATGATGATGAATATCTCTTTTAAAAATAACATGAAAGGATTTTATTATTTTGGCTATGGGGATTTCGGCCTAAAGGTGATATTCAAAAGCATGATGGTTATTTTTATTATGTTTTATATCAATGAAAATCTTAGAAACATGATAGGTTATTGTAAGATTTTAAAAGGATACATATTGGTTTTGTTTCTTTTAGAATACTTGCATGGTAGTAATATGACAAGAGTATATTTAGACAAGATCAAAGATGATTATTTGTTTATGACTTGTGAGTATGTTTCAAGGTGGTTGATGAATTATTGTATGCTAATGGTAAATATTAAATCATTAAAAATGGTGTAGAAACATGCTAGGGTTTGAGTTGGAACATTGTTATTAAATATGTATGAATTTTGTGAAATATGATGAAAAGAATTTAATTTCATGATTAAATATGCTTGCTAATTTTGTGTATAATTGGTGAAAAATTTGGTGAAATAATAATTTGCATGCATAAGTAATGTCCCAAATGCCTTGTTGATTTTATGAAATTAAAATGGTATTTTAAGTCAAAATAAAATGATATTTTTACTCAAATAAATACCTACAGAATTTTTATATATTTTTAGAGAACATATGAGGTTTTAAATTCAATATGGTGATTTTAATGATAAATATGATTGCTGGAATTTTTGTAAAAAAAAATGTGAAGTGTGTTTTAATAAGAGGAATTTAATTAGTATTTGAAATAAATTAAAACCCTAAACTATGGTAATATTAAAAATTGTATTTTTAATATAGTATGAGTGTTTATTTTAATAGTTATGATCTTTCTTTATTTTGATTTAGAAAAAAAATTGAATTTAATTCACTTGTGATTTTTGAATAAATTTAATGGTGGCTGAAAGTTCAGTTTAATAAGTGTAAAATAATTATTTGATTGTCACCTATGAATTTATGTTACATAAAATTAAGTCTTAAAATAATTCAAGCAAAAATATTTTTTCCACACTTAAAATATATATTTTTCTCGCATCAATTATGTAACACAATTAATTAAAATTAAATTGATATTTTCTAAGGAAACATGGTAATCATAGGTATTTTGAATAAATTCCAAGCCTTTATTATTTCTTTGTAATTTGAAAATAATAAATGGATTTATCACATATATTTATATTTTTAAATGGCTAATTTTTTTTTAAATTATTTTTAAAAATAATGTCTTGAGAGATTTAATCAATCTAGTAATTTTAAGAAGATAATTAATAGTAAACAAAGCATGTTACAAGTCTATTATTTTTAAAATGATAGAAGTAAGACGCATAGAATTATCGTTTTAAACGTCACAATTACGCAACGTTCCCACGTATGCATGTTACATGCAAATTCACTTTTACGTCCAAAATTATGTCTATTATGCAATCATGTAGTTTTTATAGAACGATCATGCATGCAATATAGGTAGAATGAGCATTATTCTTTTTATGACCTTATGTGTAACTAAGCATATTTGTATGTTGTGTGTAACTCTTACTGTGTGTGCATGGCCTGTGCACACATGAGTTATATGAGAGGGCAAAATAGTAATTATGTGAAGCTAAGGAATGTCGTTTTGATTATGGTATAGGCTCGTTGAGAAGTTATGGTTTTACTTAGCTTGGACTTGAGGTAAGGAAGTTAGATAGAATTTATGATTGTTTATGCTATGAATGGTAAGACTGTTTGTATGAATGAAAATGTTATGAGTTATGAAATGTTATAATGTGATGATATGTTGGCTTGTATGAATGTTGTATGATATGAATGGATGTTAGCGTGATGAATGCGACACATCAAATAAAGAGGTTACTAAGGATATGAAGACGTAACCGAGTTATATGTAATGGTTGTTAGCGTGTTGAACGCGACACAACAAATGGGTTACTAAGGATATGAAGACGTAACCCAAGTTACTAAGGATATAAAGACGTAACTCCAAAGGCGGACGCGCCGAGGTTATTCAAGGACCAGAGACTCCTGTTTACCTCAAAGGGTGGCATGGACAAGTTAGCGGGCCATGTTCACAAGGAATTGTTTATGATTATGTAATGATGTTTTGTGATGTTATGATGTTTATGATATGATGATGACGTTATGTTGACGTGAATATGTTTATGATTATGATTTTGACGTTATTTTTATGATGATGCTATGATGTATAAAGATAAATAAAAGTGCTTGGAATTTGTTGTATCTTACTTGCTTATTGTTTGTACTTCCTTACTGGACTTTTGACTCACCCCCCTTACTTTCCCTTCCAGGTAGGAAATAAGTTTCTCTATGGCACGCGTGGTGATGTGGGGAGTTCTATCGTCCTGGTGTGTATGGCGTGGGGCATCCTATGGACGAGAAACGATCAATTATAAACGACATTTTCTTTTAATGATGTTACGTTTAATGAGACTTTTCAAACTTGTCAGTGGGACTTAAACTTTTGGATGTTTTAGAACTTTGCATGAAACTGATATTTTCTTTTTAAACAATTGGGCCCAACTTGCATGTTTTCAGCAAAACCCCACTGAAACCTTTATAATAAGTGGCTTTCTATTATAAACCAATGAAAATGTGAATGTTTTATTAAGTACGAGTAAGGGCGTTTTACACCTAGTCACAACCATAATATAGAATCTCGTCAATAACGAGCGAATAAAGGCTTTCAGATCGAGTCCTAGCCTCCGGAACATCGAATTCTACTAAATCAGGTAGTAGAATCTTTCCTGAGCCCTTAGGTTTGGTTCCTGCCACCCAAAATCTAATTTGGCCAAAGTTCCCATTGAGTCGCGGGTGCCGCAGCTCTCCTCAAGTCAGAGAGCCCAGCCTCTCTTTTCTCTGGACACAGGCCGCAGCGCAACCCACCATGCGCCACGGCGCGATGGCGATTCAAGGAACTGCCCAGGCTCTTGGGTTCAAGAGGGTCACGGCCCCACAAAGCCAGTTTTTTCCAACATTTCTTCAACTCAATTTCCCCAAAAATTCATCCCAAAGTGATACCAAACCCATAACTCAGTCTCAAAACATCAACAATACATCCAAAGCAGCTCAAATACACCAAAAACCAAACTAAAACATCACCAAGAATTAAAATCCCTCACTTGAGTTCAAAACTCAAAACATACAAGAAAACCAAACCACCACTTAATCAAAACCAAGTTTAGAGCTTACCTCAGTTGTTATAAATGACCCTAGCCTGATGCTAACCAACTCATAGCACCAAACTCCAAGCTTTAGCTTCAAAATTCCCAAAGAATTCCAAGGCACATCAAGAGAACTTAGAGAGAAAGTGAGCAGCGGGTGAGAGATCGAGAGAGATACTTTGTTACTCTGTTTTTCCTATCCCTTGAGTTAAAAACTCAACTGCTGAAATTGGCCTAAGGTTCCAAAAAGACCAAGGTCTACGGCCAAATCTCTCTCTCAAAGCCCCTCGAGGTCAAATCAGTATTTTGCCACTTTTTGCCGTTAACCATAATTAACGCCTCACAATTCCCGTTACTTCCAATATTTTCAAATAATCACATATATGTACATATATTCCAAATATATCTGTAACGGGTCAAATTACGAAAATTACCCTTCTAATAAAAAACGGGCCCACATGCATATTTAATACACCTAAACATGCATATCTAGTCATGTTATAATATAACTCACGTAATCATATAATGACGCACATATATATCACATAAACACATATTTCATAATTAAATCACATATATGCAAAACATTGGCATATTTACTGCAAAAAAATAGGTATAAAAATACAATATTTTGTATACATAAAGTATTTTAGCCGTCATTTACTCTTATATTAATTCCATTTAAAAAAATATAAAATTGAGACTTACATAAAATTTAATCTCTTCTATATAAAAAGTGTGTAGATAATGGAAATTCTTGGTTTTAACGTTTTTTTTTATTAACTTTAACGGAATATTCTAAATATTCAATGAAATATACTTTTAAAAGTTATTAAAAATAGATATTTATTAATTATATTAATATAAATTCAAATTCAAATGTTATAAAATATAGTTATTATAATAATATACAATACAATACTAGATATTTAATAATTATATTAATATAAATTCAAAATGTTATAAAATATTATTATGATAATAATATATAATCATAATTTTTTACTAATTATATTAATATGAATTCAAATTTTGTAAAATATTATTATAAAAATAATATATAATACATAATCTTAATTTTTATTAAAAAAATTATAGAAAACATGTTTTTTTTATTTGATCTAACTTATATCAATATATATATATATATATATATTCATATTGAATAACAATAAGTATTATAAATATATTATATATAAGTGTCTTGTGTATATAAATAGTATGAATGTGTAATTACATAAAAAATTATAATAACATTTATCTTCTATCAAAAATAAAAAAGTTTATTCTTTAATCATTAAGGTGTAATTTGAATAATATCATGAATGTTTTGTACCATAAGTAGAGTAGTTTGTGATCTAAAATGTTATCATATTATATATATATATATATTTTTTAAATCATAAACAATGTTTTTGTTTAATTTTTCTTATAATATATTTATGTCATTCTTTTATATATAATATTTTTTTATTTAAAATTTATTTAACAATCATCTTCCTATTCTTGTATTGAATTAATAAATTCTAGGAAAATGTACATTGCATGTTGCTTGTACTCAGTATATTAATAAGTTTTTAATTAAAAATAGAACGTGGATCAATAATAAACTGGCACTTGTCACCAGAGTAAGCCCAATGATCAATTAATCGCGGAGGTGGTTACGGATGCAAGAAAAACGTAACATTTGGTGATTTTATAGTAAAAAAAAAAGGTTAGGTATAAAAGTGTACGAACGCGAAAACATAAAGTATTTATGCCGCAAATATCCCAAAAATTGAGACTTACATAAAATTTAATATATATTAAGAGGACAAAAGTAAAAAAAGGGTTAATAATTTGATTTTTTAAAAAATGAATAGTACATGAGAATACAATACATTACAATTGGGAAATTTCATGTTATATGCATAATAACTTAGTAAAATTTTTTAATATGCCAACATAAGTTATTATCCCAAATATATGACAATTTCAATTTTTTAGACAAAAATACCCCTAGCATTCAAACATTCATTTTCTCTCTCAATTCAAACTTTCTCTCTCTAACATCTTTCATTCTCTCATTCTCTTACTCTCTCTAACATTCTAATCTTGTAGATCTCAAAAAAATACCAAAATTAAAAAAAAATCACATAAAATCGACATTTGAGTGAAAAAATATGAACCTCCAAAGTTTTCGTCAAATTTCAGTACAGAGCATCGATTTTGCATCAAAATTGCATCGAAAAAGCATCGTTTTGGACAAAAATCAATTTTTCATGATTGCATCAAAACATCATCGATGCATCATTGATTTTGCATCGAAACACCATCGATTTTGCATCGAAAAATCATCGTATTGGCCAAAAAACAAGTTTTCATGATTGCATCACAAGAGCATCGAAACACCATCGATTTTGCATCAAAATTGCATCGAAAAACCATAAAAAAAAGCATCTAAATTGCATCAAAACGATACATTTTCGATGCAAAATCAATGCAATTTCGATGCTCTCGCGATGTAATCATGAAACTTGATTTTTAGCAAAAACAATATTTTTTCGATGCAAAATTAATGCAATTTCGATGCAAAATCGATGGTGTTTCGATGTTATTGCGATGCAAACATGAAAAGTTGTTTTTTTGCCAAAATGATGCAAAATCGATGGTGCATCAATGATGTTTCGATGCAAAATCGATGGTGTTCGATGTTGTTGTGATGAAATCATGAAAACTTAATTTTTGGCAAAAATAATGCATTTTCGATGCAAAATCGATGGTGTTTTGATACTCTTGCGATGTAATCATAAAAACTTATTTTTTGGCCGAATCGATGCTTTTTCGATACAAAATCGATAGTGTTTCTATGCAAAATCGATGGTGCATCGATGATGTTTCGATGCAAAATTGATGATGTTTCGATGTTGTTGCGATGCAATCATGAAAACTTGATTTTTGGTCAAAACGATGCTTTTTCGATGCAAAATCGATGCTCTATACTGAAATTTGAGGAAAAATTTGAAGTTTCAAATTTTTTCACTCAAATGTCAGTTTCAGATGATTTATTTTTTAAATTTTAGTATTTTTTGATATCTACAAGATTAAAATGAGAGAGAGAATGAGAGAGTAAGAGAATGAAAGATGTTAGAGAGAGAGAATTCAGAAAGAAAATAAAATTTGAATATTAAAGTATTTTTGTCTAAAAATTAAAATTGTCGTATATTTGGTTGGAATAAGGGTATATTAAAAAATTTCACAAAGTCATCCTTTATATAACACAAAATTTACCTAATTTGCTATTTGTGAAGAGAAAAAATGTTGCCTTCGTGAGTCGGCCAAATCAAGAATCATACATTTACTATGCATTAATATAGACGGCCATTGGGTGTGTATACTTTGTATGTATGTATATATATCGCCGCTCACAGCTTAAAAACTTATATCAGAGCATACGAGAAAGCTCAAATCCTCAAAAAGCACACGCAGAGAGAGAGGTATTCATGGCCTTGGTAGGAGAACCTGAACAGCCCTCTCCGGACATTTACATACCGCAAGAATGGTCCGACGCCGCCGAGTCCATAGCCTATGACTCAGTCACTTCGCCTCCGCCCATTGCTTTCATCTGCGGTGCCAAAAACAGTGGAAAGACCACCTTTTCTCGCCACCTCCTCAACATTCTTCTCAACAGGTCATTTTCTATCTTAGTCTTTGGCTCTTAAATTCATTGCTAAATATATATTCTTGGGAAGCTCTTTATGAATTCTTTAGAACTGGATTGAAACTTTGTTCTGATTTGTAGTATAGCTAATGTTTTTTCGTGGGTCTGCCATTAATTTCAAGTTTTGTTGTTTAGATTGTATGGTTGAATGTTCTTACTTCCCTTAACGCTGAACTGGGTATGTGTTATTATGCCTGTATTGGAGTTCTGTTTACCTACTAATTCAAATATTTGTTTTTTTTTTACTAGAGAAGGGTACCAAAAAATAAAATTTAATGGCTTGATTGTTGAATTTGGGCTTCATGCTTGAGTGTAGTCTTAGTCCAATCAATATTGAGATTGTAATTCTTATTATTTTTCCTCTGCTAAGACTATTTTCAGTTTCTTTGCAGGTATAAAAAAGTAGCTTATTTGGATACTGATGTTGGCCAGTCTGAGTTTACTACTCCTGGGTTTCTTTCTCTCACTGTAGTTGACAAATTAACTCCAGGTAAAAAAAAAAAATGATGTCTCTGTTTAAATTAAAATCTTGTTAGCACTATGTAAGTGTATGTTTGATAAGAGTGCTGGTCTAGTTAAGATTATGATTTTGTGTTTTTCTTTCTTGAGAAACAGATTTGACAATTCCTTGTCTCAAGACACCAGAGAGGTACAAGATATCAAAGCTCTCTCACTAGTTCAAGTTTTTTACTTGCAATGTTCTTATTTTTGCTTGTGCGATAATTTGTTGAAAAATACATCTTGAATCTAATGAGAACAATCTATACATTGCTAGATCCTTTTTCTTCGGTGATACTTCCTCAAAAAGGGATCCAAAGGGATATTTGACTTACATATCTGCCCTATACGATTACTATAGAAAGGAGTACTGCACAGTCAACAATAAGGAAAAGACTACTAAGAGTGAATTGCCTTTGGTTGTCAATACACCAGGCTGGGTGAAAGGTATTGTCCATTTGCTTGATTTTGCATCACTCCATGTTAACTATGACCTACTTGAGTTCCAGTTGACTCATCTTGAGTCAAAGCTCAGGAGAAATCCCTTTCTATGCTCTGTAATGTGATGAATTTCATGTATATGCAGGTGTTGGTTATGAAATTTTGGTGGATATGTTGAAGTACGTTGCTCCTACCCATGTTGTTAAAATAAATATATCCACTAAGAATAAGAATCTACCAGGCGGGGCATTCTGGTTAGACGACCATGCTGAAGAGATGGCTAATCTAATTGAGATAAATGCAGCTCGTCAGGATTCATATAACAGATCGTAAGTTTAAATGTTCAAAACTCTTAGACCTTGATAATTTAAAGCAGTGTATTGTTTTTGTCATTGCTTTTAGTTACTGCAACATCCTATTGGAGATTCACATATTTTAAGTATAGTAATTTTAAAAGATTGATTGATGTTAGTTGTAATTCAATTTACAGGAATGCCTGTTTTCTCAAGTATGAAGTTCAATCAACACCAATCTAATTTGTTTTAGCAAAGAATATGTTTGTTTAGCAGACTCACATCAACAATAGAGCTTGTATACATGTGATTGTCTAAAATCTTAATTGCAGTATTTTCTTAACAGAAATCTTCAAAATTGGTATTAAAAGTCAATTAAATGTAAACTTGTCTAGAAAAGTTGTCACTCTTATGATTGATGTTGTTTAATGTTGCTAAAACATTGGGAATTTCTTTCAACTTTCTTTCCTCGTGATATCTTATCTCTCTTGTGGCCTAGGGTTCTAATTCAGAAGGATGCCCATCTTATGCGTGATTTACGAATTATGGCATATTTCAGGCAGTGCTTTGCAAGTAATCTGAACATCTCTACCATCAAAGAACTTGCAAATGCACTGGCATCTCAACCTCCTTATGAAGTTCCAATATCAAGCATTAAGATTAGACATCTCTATAGCCAGGTTGGTTAAATTAGTTGATCGAGTTTCTTTGTGTTTTTGCTTGTTTTGTATATTGAGTGAATCTTTCTAAGGCTGGCACACTATAGTGTTAAAGTCACCACCAACTTTAATAGTTCTAGAATTTCCTAGAAATAATATAATAGCTAGATGTTTCTAGCATTTTGGGCCAAGCCCATTGAAATAGTTTATCTAAGATGTCTAGAAAATGGCCATGCTTTGTAGAAGCTTCAAGAGTTTTTAGTCATACAATTTGCTAGAAATTTCTAGCATATAATAGTAGGTTGTGGCAACCGACTTAAGAACAATATAAATAGGGACCTTAGGTCCCTTTTAAGTGTGTCCAAGATTGTAGCAAAGTGTGTTTATAAGAGTGTCCCAAAAGTGTGAGTCTAAGTGAATACTATATAAGTGTGTCTAAAAAGAGTGTGAGAGAAGTTATTAAGTGAGTGCTCCAAAACAAAGTGTGTAAGTGTTTAGAGTGTGTTGTGGTAAAATATTGTATTCAAGTCTTGGTGAAATTACTTTTGTAATAATAAAGTAATTACGTTTTCAAGTGTTGTGGTGTTCAACAATTGGTATCAAGAGCTAAGGTTGTGAGATCTTTTGAAATTCTGAGTATGCTCTGTGGTTGCAGCTTTGACTGAACTTCCACATCAGAAAATATTTCTTGAGATTATCATTGAGAGAGCTTTCTTAGAGTCATTTGTTAAGTTTCTTTGAGAAATCGTGTGTGGTTTAGTAGTACAAAGTTTGTTGTCAAAATCAAGCTTGTTTGGAAAATATAGAATTTTTGCCAAGCCATGATAGGTGACCTTCAAGTGGTCAGTGGAATTAAGAAACTCAACTCTCAAAATTACAACACGTGGTCGTTGCATATGGAGGCATATCTCCAAGGCCAAGACTTGTGGGAGATCGTTAAAGGCAACGAGGTCATACAACAAGAGGATGTAGCTGCTCTAAAGAAATAGAAGATTAAAGCTGGAAAAGCATTGTTTGCTATTCGGACCACAGTTGAAGATGAAATGTTGGAGCATATCAGGGAATCGAAGACACCGAAGGAAGCATGGGATACTTTCGCATCATTATTCACAAAGAAGAGTGATGTGAGATTGCAACTTCTAGAGAACGAGCTTCTCTCTATCGCACAACGCGACATGACGATCAGTCAATACTTTACCAAGATAAAATCTCTCTGTTACGAAATCTCTGCATTAGAAGAATTATTATTCATGGATTAAAAACTGAATATAGAAGTTTTATTACTGCAATACAAGGTTGGCCAAGCCAACCTTCCCTTACTGAATTAGAAAACTTGCTAGCTGACCAAGAAGCATTGGCTAAGCAATTATCTGGTGTCTCGATAAAGAGTGACGAAGAAGCACTCTTTGGTAGTAATAAGAAAGGTCGACCTCGACCAAGTTCTAGCAGAGGTTCTAGAAGACATGATGACAAAGATGGTCATCATGGAAGCTCCCAAACAGGGGGAGCTCAAAAGAAAGACAACTGAGGTGGCCAATTTAAGAGTAACAATAAATTTGATGGTAAATGCTACAACTGTGGGAAGAAGGGCCACATTGCTAAAAATTGTTGGTCCAAGAAGAAAACAGCAGAGGGCAATGCAGTCACATCAAACGCAGGACGAGCAAGCGATGAAGAATGGGACGCTAAAGCATCTTTCACTGTGGAGGAAGGAGAATTAGCTCTGGCAATTACTGTTCCTGGACCAATCAACTACAATAATGATTGGATAATCGACTATGGCTGCTCAAATCATATGACAGGGGACAAAGAGAAGTTGCAAAGCATGACCGGGTACAAAGGTGGTCGCGTGGTAGTGACAGCCAAAACTCAAGATTACCGATTGCCCATATCGGTAAAACAAAAATAGTGCCACGATTCAGTACAAAGGAAGTACCACTCCAGGATGTCTACCATGTACCTGGAATGAAGAAAAGCTTACTGTCAGTGGCGCAACTTACGACATCAGGACACCACGTCGTATTCGGTCCTCATGATGTTAAGATATATCAAGATCTTAAGATCTCTGGAACACCGATGATGAAAGGGCGACGTTTAGAGTCTGTCTATGTAATGTCAGCAAAGTCGGCTTATGTAGACAAGACTCGAAAGAACGAAACAACAGATTTGTGGCATGCAAGGCTAGGACATGCCAGCTATCATAAACTCAAGGTGATGATGAAGAAATCTATGATGAAGGGTCAACCTCAACTCGAAGTTAGAACAAAGACTGTATGTGCTGGCTGCCAATACGATAAGGCACATCAATTACCGTATGAAGACTCAAAGTTCAAAGCCAAAGCACCGTTGGAGCTAGTCCATTCTGACGTATTCGGGCGAGTCAAGCAACCATCGATCAGCGGCATGCAGTATGTGGTTACATTCATTGACGACTTTTCACGGTACATATGGGTGTTCGTTATAAAAGAAAAGTCCGAAACTTTTTCAAAATTTAAAGAATTCAAAGAAATAGTCGTTGGAGAAGTTGGCAAGAAAATTCAATGTCTGCGAACAGACAATGGCGGTTGAATACACATCAAATGAATTTTCTCAGTATCTACGAGAGTGCCGCATCCATCAATTCACATATGCCAATACATCACAACAGAATGGGGTAGCTAAGAGGAAGAATCGACTCCTTGCAGAGACATGTCAAAGCATGCTACATGCGAAGAATGTTCCAGGAAGATTTTGGGTAGAAGGTATGAAGACAGCAGCTCATGTGATCAATAGACTTTCCCAAGCAAAGTTAGGGTTCGTTTCACCCTCTGAGAAACTGTGGGGTTGTAAATCTGCAGTAAATCACTTTCGAGTGTTTGGCTGTGTATGCTACATGTTCGTGCCAAGTCATCTACGTAGCAAATTTGACAAGAAGGCAATTCGGTGTATCTTTGTGGGATGCGATAGCCAAAGGAAAGGGTGGAAGTGCTGCAACCCTAATACTGGAAAATGTTATACGTCAGAGAATGTGGTATTTGATGAAGCCTCATCATGGTGGTCATCACAAAAGGAAGAGTTGACAATTCTAAAGAAATAGAAGACAATTTGCAAAAGAAGATGGGGGAGCAAATTGTTGAGCTACATTCGACTCCAGAAATGGATGAAGAAAAACAAAGTGAGAAAGATAACAAAGAGGCAACACAAAATCCCTGGCAAACAGGAGTGCATCAAAGAGCAGCAGGCGATGCAAGTGATATTCAACTTGAAGAAGTAAGCCCACAACCTCAGAGATCAACAAGAGCATGGAAGCCAAATCCTAAGTATGCCAATGTTGTTGTAGCCGAAGAAGAAAATTTCAGAGAACTAGATACATATGAAGAAGCATCCCAGAATATCAAGTGGTTAGAAGCTATGAAAGAAGAGATAAGTGCACTAGAGAATAATCAAACTTGGGAGCTGGTGCCAAAGCCAAAGGAAGTAAAACCCATTTCCTGCAAATGGGTATACAAGGAAAAAACTCGTCCTGATGGTTCAATTGAGAGATATAAAGCCCGGTTAGTAGCTCGAGGATTCTCTCAACAATATGGGCAAGACTATGATGAGACGTTCAACCCAGTTGCCAAGATTACAATAGTACGAGTCCTGCTGGCGCTTGCAGCATGTAAAGACTGGAGACTATGGCAGATGAATGTGAAGAACGCCTTTCTACATGGAGAGCTAGATTAAGAAATATACATGGTCCAACCAAGAGGATTTGAGGATAAAGATCATCCTGAGTATGTTTGTAAACTGAAAAGGACGCTCTATGGATTGAAGCAGGCTCAAAGAGCATGGTATGGCAAGATTGCTAAGTTCTTAGTGGAGAGTGGATATGTCATGGCACATGCAGATTCAAGCTTATTTGTTAAAGTAAAAGAAGCAAAGATCGCAGTTGTTTTGGTATATGTTGATGACCTCATCATCACTGGCAATGATGAAGCAAAAATTTGCCAAACAAAGGAGAACCTGTCAGTTCACTTTCACATGAAGGAACTTGGAGAAATGAAACACTTTCTTGGATTAGAAGTTGACCGAACTAAGGAAGGTTTATTTCTCTGTCAACAAAAGTACGCAAGAGATTTATTGCAAAGGTTTGGAATGCTCGAGTGCAAGCCCATCTCAACACCTATGGAAACTAATGCCAAGTTATGCGCGCATGAAGGGAAGGACTTGCAAGATGGAGCAATGTACCGACAGCCTGTTGGTAGTCTAATTTATCTAACATTGACTCGACCAGATATCTCCTATGCAGTTGGTGCAGCAAGTCGGTATATGCAACACCCAAAGAAACAAATTTGGAAGCAATACGACGAATGCTAAGGTATGTTAAAGATACCATTGACTACGGTCTCTTTTATAAGAAAGGTGATGAGGTTAAGATAGTTGGATACTGTGATGCTAATTATGCTGGAGATCACGATACTCGTCGATCAACAACTGGGTATGTATTCAAGCTTGGATCTGGAGTTGTATCTTGGTGTAGCAAAAGGCAACCAACAATGTCCTTGTCAACCACTGAAGCAGAATATAGAGCAGCAGCAATGACAGCTCAGGAAAGTACATGGTTGATGCAACTGATGAAAGATCTACATCAGTTAACAGATTATGCAATGCCGCTTTATTGTGATAATCAATTTGCTATTCACCTAGCAGAAAATCCATTTTTTCATGCTCAAACAAAGCATGTGGAAGTGCATTATCATTTTTTGAGAGAAAAAGTACTACAAGAAGAGCTAGAGATGCACAAAGTAAAGAGCGAAGACCAGGTAGCAGACTTGTTTACCAAAGGGCTTAATGCTACAAGATTTAAGAAACTTAGAGAACAACTCAACATGAAGAGTCGGTGTTGAGGGGGAGTATTAAAGTCACCACCGACTTTAATAGTTCTAGAATTTCCTAGAAATAATATAATAACTAAATGTTTCTAGCATTTTGGGCCAAGCCCATTGAAATATTAGTTTATCTAAGATGTCTAGAAAATGGTCATGCTTTGTAGAAGCTTCAAGAGTTTTTAGTCATACAATTTGCTAGAAATTTCTAGCATATAATAGTAGGTTGTGGCAACCGACTTTAGAACAATATAAATAGGGACCTTAGGTCTCTTTCAAGTGTATCCAAGGTTGTAGCAAAGTGTGTTTAAAAGAGTGTCCCAAAAGTGTGAGTCTAAGTGAATACTATATAAGTGTGTCTAAAAAGAGTGTGAGAGAAGTTATTAAGTGAGTGCTCCAAAACAAAGTGGGTAAGTGTTTAGAATGTATTGTGGTAAAATTACCGTAATTACGTTTTCAAGTGTTGTGGTGTTCAACATATGGTGCTTTTGATTCATAATTCATTTTTGAAAATTGATGGTCTATATCTATATCACTGCTTCTAAGTTAACTTCAACAACCAGGAGAGGACTTTTAAGCTTCTATTCTTATTATTGTAGGTCCCAAATGCTGAAATCTTTTACAGTTTGAATGCAACCATAGTCGGCTTGGCTGTTGGCTCTGAAGAGTCTGAAAGTTTACCTTGGTGTGTTGGTCTTGGTAGGTTACTTCTACAATTTTCTCCCTGCATTAAATTAATTGTTCATTATCTATAACAAATGACTGATGTATGCTGATTCTTTTAATGAGTATACACACATTAGAAGTATTCCTTAAAATTAAGAAGTTTTTGTTCCTACTATTTAATTTACTGGTGGCATGAAATCTCATAAGTTTGTTATGCATTTGCTTAGCAATGGTTTATATTACTTGAGCGAAAAAACTGAAAGAGAAGTTTTGGCATCAGAACTTATAAATGTGGAGTGATTTTTCCTTGTGAGCATTAAGGATTGATATCAAGCGTGCTAATAAACTTGATGGACTTGTTTGCTCTTCCCTTTGACTATTTTATTTTGACCTGTATTTGTATCACACAAATATTAAACTCTTCAGAATGTGAAGTAGCTGGTTTATCTTCTTCCCCTTTTTATGCTTAAAGTCAAATTGTTCCAAGTAGACTTGCAGTCCCTTGTAACAAGCTTCTTTCTCTGCAGGAATCAGTTTTTTTTTTAGTTATAGATAACTAACTAGTGTGTTTATGATGGCACTTGGATGCTTGTTTTTGGTGTGGAAGCATTATACAATTTATTGGCAGAAAATTTTAACTAGCTGTTCTTTGGCTTGGTTTTTGTGTTAACTAGGGATTGTGAGAGGCATTGACACCTTCAAAGGTGTTATATATGTCATTACACCAGTTCCACCAAGCACTCTGGAAAAGGTTGATCTGTTTTTACAGGGTTTTATCCAAATTCCTACTTCCTTATTGCAGGTAATTGATTCTTATGCGATATATCTTCCTGGTCTTCATTTCTTCTTATAATTCAACATATTCTCTTGCTAGTTTTTCATGTGAGAATGGTTGGACTGTGGTTTAGTATTTGTTGTATTTCCCCCCATTACCATCCTCTTTTGTAGCTTGAGCTAGTATTGCTGACAGATATTTTGCTAGACTACACTTAACACAGAAACAAAAACTTAAAATCTCTGTGAATTGTGCTGGAATTTTAGTTTATATCATCTGTTAAAAACAATTCTATCGATATGAAAATTTTGATGCCCATTTTGTCCTTACCTGCCACAATACCTTTTCCAAACGAAGATTGTTTTAATACAGAAGATGGAGCATGTGTTGTTTCACCTGATTTAGCTCTTGTATACCTCAAATTAATATTACGCACACACGGCCCGACTAATTGAAGTGCTTGTTCAATTTATTTTTTTAGTTTACCTGCTAAACAGTTAAGTGTAAGAAGTTGATTTGTAGTTTCTTATAAAAATGAGCTCTGCCCTTTTTCAGGTCCAGGGGTGCGTATCACCTTACATGTCCACAAATGTTTTCTCAACGAGCTAGCTTTACGATTTTTCACAGAAGAAAGTTTCCACCTGACCCTTTTTATTTCCATAGTCAAAAGATGGGCAGTGTACCCAAAACAGGTTAGTTGCCTATTTTATGTGGTTAAGAAGATAGTGTTAGTTTTTTTTTCTTTTGTTGAAAAAAGATAGTGATAGTTTAATCTTTCTGTTGGACTTGAAAATTAAAGTGTAATAGCAAGTAAACTATAGGGCAAACTATGTTGTACAAAGACTCACTCTTATGGAGATTTCAACAATTACTACTTAATTCACTTCAGTTTGATGCTTTGGAGATGAATTCAGCTTTAGTTTTTCAGCATTTGAGGACTTTGCATGTTTTTGTGTATAACTTTCTCGTTTTTACTTTCTAGCCATTAAAAACTACTGCAATATGGTTATTACTTCACAGATAATTAATGCATTAGTAATAATAATTGAGGTAACTGTATATGGAATCGATTCAGGAATAAATATTTTTATGAAAAATTGTGAAAGTTATAAAAAAATACATTGATGATATACTGATAAGTTTGATTTATATTTATAGTTTTGGAGTTTGGTTTGTTCTAAGAATTAATTTTCTTTATAATAATAATAAATATTGGAGTGAAGAATATTAAATAAAAAATATGAATGGAAAATAAATAAGTTTTTCATAAAATGAAATATTATCACAAATTCAAGTACCATTATTGTTATGTAAATACACGATAATATTTTTTTTTAGTTATGAATATTTCATTAAAAATAATGAGTGTAATACATCTTAAGAACAAAAAAATGGAAAAGTCTTTTAGATATACAAGTTTTTCATCTACCTTAAGAGCATGCACAACTATTATATGTGTAAAAGAAACATAGATTAAGAACACCTTAAGAAAATTGGACAATAAACTTGTAACATTTTCTAAGGAAGAACCTAACTCACTAAAATACAAGGAACTCTTGAGCCTTGTTTGGAGTTTTGATTTTGGTAGGGAAAAAAAACTAAGAAAAAAGTGAGGAAAGAAAAGGTGTGGGAAATGAAACAAACTATTTTCTTATGTTTTGTAAGGAAATTAAAAAACTGTGGACTTATAACTTCTTTTTCTTTGATAAAATTAAAGGGAAAAAAATGAATTCTTTATCAAATAAATAATTTATATTTTTATAATTTTTTATTTTAATTTTTTTTTCTAAAACAAATTATTTGTAAGATAATAAATATTATTTCCACTAAAAAAAAGCTTGAGTTAGGTAAAAAATTTATTAAATCTTAAATATTTTTTTAGTTTTCAATTTAATACTAATATTAAATCATCTCTAAACTAATTATTTAAACCAACATATTTTTAATATCAATTCACAAATTAATTTGTGTATTCAATAGTTTTCATCTATATAAGAAACATGTACAACACGAATTTACATGTTAAACGACAAACACAACAAGAGAACTAGCATATGATGTAAGCCTGTAACTACATCAAGATGAGGCACAATCAGCATATGTCGTTATCAAGTACTTCCCATGAGAAAACACTTCAAGTAAAACCCAACACCATCCATGATTGCTCTTTAAGAACACTAAGTAACAATAAGTTAGATTCTAGTTTATCTTTAGTGAGTGGTATGTACAACAACAGCAAGTGGACTCGTAGCATAAGTGGTCTCAAACTAATTTCTCATAAGCAAATCAATCTTTGTAAGAAAAATTTGTCTCTAACAATAAAGAATGAATTCATTAACAAAGTAATATATCTAATTTTCTACAGAGAAACACTCATCATATCATAAAATCTCGAAGTTCAATCACTCATTATATTTGTGTAATTCTTCACTGAAAAAAACGGAAAAGGAAAACACTAAACCACAGCTACAACAATATTAAACAAAAAAGAAAAATTTCCTTACTACTCGGTGCTCATTAATGTCACTAGAATATAACAAGTAGCGAAAACAAAGTGTAAATTAACAAGTGGAGGAGGCGATGGTCGTGCCGGTGGAGGAGAGGTGGTGGCCTCGTCGATGTCGAAAGAGAAGATGGAGGAAAACCTGATAGTTTTTCTTTGGTTTTTCTCTTAGTTTTCTCACAAAAAAAAATGATATTTAGACTTTGTTTGTTTGGACCTTGTATAAATTTCACCAAGGAAAATAAAAAAGAAAAAATTGAGGAAAATATTTTTCACAAATTTGATAAGAGACTATTTTTAGTATTTTTTTTAGATATTTACAATTGTTTTAAATTTTTAAAAATTATACTACATTTAAATTTAAATTTTTCTAGAAAAAAATTCTTAATTTATTCATTAAATCCAAACATGAGAAAATAGTTTTATTTTTTCCCTCTTAAAATCCAAGATCCAAACAAGGCATTTCCCCAATGTTTCCCTTAATTATTTTTTCCCCAAAATTTTACAAAACTCCAAACACAAAAAACCATTTTCCCTTAACTTTTTTTTTCCATTTCCCTACTAAATACTGAGGTCTAAACACACCCTTAGAGAATGCGGAGACTAAATCATTCATATTCAACCTAAAAAAGAAGATCAATCCAAAACCAACATTAAAGTTACACATTTTGCTTGCTTAGATAACTGATAAACAATCTACAAAAAATACCAAAAAAAAATTGATGTGAGTATTAAACTTTAAAGGAGAAAATAAAATAATATAAACATGTTTTTTTATTAAAAAAAAAAGTGTTAGGTGTAAACTCTAAAATAACAATAACAAATAAAAACTTATTTGTTATTATGCTCGGACTTCAACATCGGTCGTAGTCTCCAAAACTTCAATAACTCGATGAAATATTAATCTTAAAATAATTGACTTTGAAGCACTACTAAACACTTAATATCATTTCAATTCATATTAAAATCATACCAAACTCTCAAATATAAAAATAACTGAAAAAACACATGGGATTATCGTATCCATCCATACAGTTATACCCTTTACCTTATCTATTGATACTGTCCTGTCTTATTGAAATATAGTTAAAAATTATGTAACGGTTTTGACTAGGAATAAATAAGATAAAAATTAAATAAAAAAGGACGATGTTTCTCCTCAATCCAGTCTGTTGGAATGGAAAGTACACGGTTGACCGTTATTTCAGGTACACGCACACTTGATAGCCTTTCAGATTATGAATCTCAAATTTTCTATGAATAGACAGAGAATTCCACCACTCAAATTTTTGAAAAAACCCAATGATTTTCAACACAAAGTCCTTTCTCTTCCTTTTTCTCCTCCCTCCTCCAACAACACAACACAGAGAGAAAGAGGTCATGATCTAGGTCCGGTCTGCCACCCTCCTACCCACGGTCATGATCTTCTATCTCACCAGCTTAGTCAAAATCATCCTTATCCCATCTTCACAATAGCACCTCCTATTTCCTCTTCCTCTTCGAAAAGTACAAGAATCCCATATTTCTTTTCTCAAGGATAATGGCAAAGCGATCATTCAGTCGTTTTGTTGAACAAGATCTAGGGAAGTTCCCTCATTTCTTGGTCTACGCCGTCCTTGAATGGTTTTTGATCATTCTGCTTTTTGTTGATGGATTTCTCGCCTTTGTCACCAATGAATTCGCCAAGCTCTTTGAACTTCAAATCCCCTGCTTGTTCTGCACCAGAATCGACCACGTTCTTGTCCACAGAAACCATGACTTCTACTACAATGAATCCGTTTGCGAGGCTCACAAGAAGGATGTCTCCTCCCTGGCCTACTGCCACAATCACAAGAAGCTATCCGACATTCGGAAAATGTGTGAAGCTTGCCTCCTTTCTTTCGCCACTGAGAAGGAATCTGATTGTGGTACCTACAAGTCCCTAGTTGGAATTCTTCACAAGGATCTGGAATGCTTTGTAGAAGATGATCACCACCATATTCATCTTAGTCTGCCTGCACCAAGGGTCAGGGACGAGGCTTTTCAGATTGAGAAGAGTGACATTATCCGGTGTTCTTGTTGTGGGGAATTCTTAAAGACGAAGACGAAATCAACCTCCTATTCTAAAGGAAGACACGTTAGTACATTTTCACAGGCTCCAGCTCCATCTCCACGAGCTCCATTTTCTTCCATACAAAGGCCTAGAGAAGTTAAACTTATGGGTGATTCCGAGTTTCTGGAAGAAGATAATGGATCCCAAGCTATTACTTCTGCTTCTCAATGTGAGTAAAACACGATTTATTTAGCGTTTTGGTTTCCTTCTAATCTGCAAAAAAGTTCAAAGTCAAAGGTCTTTTAGATTAGTAATTGATGTGTATAGTTTGTTTCAGTAACACAATGAGTTTCATAAGAAAGAAACAAGAAGATGATACTGATCTGATACTTTGACATGAGAACTATTATTTCAACCTGATTTTTGTGTCACTGTGATTCCTGATGATCATTCATATTGATATAGTATAATGTGGATTTTGTGTACTAGTAAGGGAAGAGGTCAAAGCTGCTATGGTGCCATTACTAACAGAAGCTGATGATTTGAATGATGATACCAATAAGACCCCAAATTTTGTAAGAGGAAACAGGTTTTTTGGAATCCCACTTACAGATTCAGCTTCAAACAGTCCAAGGTATGGTGTGAAGATTTCAAGGAAATCACCACTGGAGAAAACAGAGTTTGCTTCTGAGTCAATGGAAGTGATTGCTCAAAGTCAAAACAACATGGATATCGATTCGGTGTTGCATGGTTTGAAGAGGCAAGTTCGGTTGGACAGGAAATCGCTGATTGCGCTGTACATGGAACTGGATGAAGAAAGAAGCGCTTCGGCCGTGGCAGCTAACAACGCGATGGCGATGATAACTCGGTTACAAGCAGAGAAGGCAGCTGTTCAGATGGAGGCCTTACAGTATCAGAGAATGATGGAGGAGCAGTTTGAGTATGACCAAGAAGCTCTACAAGATACAAACGATTTGCTTCTCAAAAGAGATGATGAAGTGAAGGCTTTAGAGGCTGAATTAGAGGCTTATAGAGAAAAATATGGATGCTTTAAGGAAGAGGGTTTCTGCCAAGATGAGGCTGGTGGTGATCAGCAAGATGCTAAAGAACAATCCTTGCCTTTCATTGGAAGAACTGAATCAGGAAGCTCTCATTTTAGCTTGAATATAGACGAGGCTAACGGCATATTTGGGCGCAATTCTGACCAATCTGTCTCAACACTAGGGGAAAATGGAGGAGAAATCATTGATGAACCTGTAATTAAAGATTTTAAAGAGGAGAAAATCTCTATCATTGGAAGGAGAAAGCTGGACAAGCAAAATCACTTGTCTGAAAATGGAGTTAATTTATTGCAATCCAGCAGTGACGGTGAGAAAGATAACAAACACATATAAAAGATTAAGCAATTTTTTTACTTGTATACATACAGACATACATATATATATATATATATATATGGTGCTATAATATCTTATATGGTTTTAAATGTCATTTGACAGAGACTAACTCCCCATAAATTGACAAGAATGGAAAGTGGACTTCTCATTCAGAGGATTCAGAACTATGAGATGTAATTTCAAAGAAATATAGCTATTTGTACAGTCATCGTATTAATGGTATAAGAAATGATGATAGGCTGGTTTCATGGTATTTTCTGATATGTAAGGTTGGGACTTGGGCATGGGAGTGGGATGGTCCCTTTAGAACTGCTATCTTTAATATTTTTGCTTGAGTGGAAATGTACTTTCAACCAAACACCAGAAGAGGGAAGAGATTCTTGCAGACTAATTTAACTTGCTCGGCCATTTAAATTTTTAATACCATTTCATAGACAAAGACACATAAGAAGGACAAAGAAGGGAAGCATGTCAGTCAGACACATGTGAGTTCACCACCAAAAGGCCAAAATAATATCCTAAATAATGTTCAACTCCACCTGTCTAGAATACACCAATTTTTCCAGCTATAGGGCTCATTACTGATTGACAATGCTAACACAATAACTAGAATAAATGGCCATTATTCTTCTTTTTCTTTTTTTCAGTAAAGACTCGATCTTTTCAATAAATTAACAAAACATAAATCCATAACTTAGACGATGGAAGAGATACAAGTTAATGGAAAATCTTGTCCAAAAAATTTCATTAAAGTATATAGCTGATTTGCCACATTTTAAATGGTCCAGTGAGATTTTTATTGCCTGAATACCAATCAATCCTGGTTTCATAAAGAATGGAGGTTTAATAGTTGAAAGGTGTAATTTGTTATTATTGTCCCCTGGTGCATTTTTGCTAAATACACGACAAAGAAGAAGCAGTGCAGCAGCTCTGGAACTACAAGGTAAATCCTATAAACTCATTTCAACTTGACAATGGAGAATATTAACCAACATAATAATCATAAGTACGTTCACGCTGTATCTTCTCAATTAAACACCAAAACTCTTCTTTTTGCAAGACAAATCTACAAAAAACGACACAACACAACAAAAATTGCCAAATACTTGGAGAGTTAATGGGGATTACAAAAAATAGTCGGGGGTTCGGCGAGTGGTATCAGGCTCAACCTGACGCGGAGCTGGGTCAAACTGAAGGAAATTCTGTTCCATATTCTCTCCTATCTCAAGAATTGCAGCCATATTTCCACACCGATAACAGTAATTTGGAGCACTAAACACTGTCACAACATTCTTATCCTACAAGTAATATAAACTTCCTTCAAACAAAATCAAGTCAAGGAACAAAAAAACAATGAAAAGAACAAATTGCATATGTTGACTAACCTGGCACCAATTGTAACCTTCCATAACAAGCTGATGAGCTCTAGAAATAAGAGTGAGCCCATTTGTGTGGTTAAACTGAGAGGCAATGTCTTGCCCAAATGTGTATCCAGCACCCCGAGGAGATATTCCCCACCCACATCGATCATCCGGATCAGACCACAAGAGATCGCACATTGGACCCTCATGAGGAACCTACTCCCGTGCAAACATCAAAACAAAACTAAGATTACAAGGCAACATATATCAAAAGTTCAAAACTAAGACTAGCAAACCTTCATTAAATACAACTGCAGATGAAAATGTTATAACAATCATCAGAAGCTGCTCTATAATATTTTTTGACAGAATACTGTCAATTAAAAAATAGTTTTGAATCTAAAAATTAAAAGTAACCTCAGAGCTAAATGATATTCCAATAAATTATGTTCAGTATTTTGTCTGCAGCATCCTTTTTAGACAAAGAAAAGGAATAACAATTTACTCTTAACATAGTGTGCATTGTTAGTTTACCTCCTGTATCCGGTCCAGAGCACGAATATTATCTAAAGTATCTAAAGATGGAGAGAGTCCACCATGCAAGCAGAAGATCTACGCACAAAGTACGTTTGTCAGCTTCGATACATAAAAAAATATACATCCAAAGGGAAAGCTACAAAATAACAAACCTGACTCTCAATTAAGGCTGTAAGAGGCAGGTAATCGAAAAGGTCAGTGAAGTACTTCCAGACATTAGCATTTCCATATTTCCTTAAACATTCATCATAAAATCCATACCTGAAAGCGGAAACAATATCGTAAGATGTAAAGGTTTTGACTTACTTTTCTACATTGTAGGTCAATACTCATACTCAATTTCTTTGGAAAATATACAGAAATCTCTTGATAGTAGTTTAAATTCAAACTCCCATACTGCAATAGCATGGTGAACAACCTCTAATGGTTATTGAAATTAAGAATATAAAATAAAAGATCAAAGGAAATTGGTCAAAAAGATTTCTAAATAGCCTTCTAGAGGTAAAATTTGAAGCCCAATTAATGATTGTGGACAACAGAAACAAAAATTACAAGAATAGAAATTTGCTTAAATGCAAAAGCTTGGACAAAATTTCAGTATCAGCAGTAAAGGATTTTATAAACTTGGAAAAAATGGAGCCTTACACTTGAGTAATTTGCCTACTTTCATGATTTCCTCTCAGAATTGTGATTCTATCTCTATAACGCACTTTCAGAGCAACAAGAAGTGTGACAGTCTCCACTGAATAGTACCCTCGATCTGCATAAGTTGAAAATTTATATAGAATTAATTTACTTTTTATTAAGAAAAATTAACATAATCAAGATAAGGAAGTAGTACTAGGATATTCATTAATAAAATATGATGCTTCAACAGTTCAGAGTACTAACACATGATCACTTATCTCCCTTGACATGAATTTTAGGTATTAGTTAGCATTTAGAAGCAACTGAACTACAGGAAAAAATATCACTACAGAGACCACTGACCATCCATAATCATTGAGAGAGAATTTACATGATTTTAGTTGATGAAGTCCATTCATCTTCTCCACTAAAGTTCATCACTCAAAGCATGTAAGAACCATGGTAGCATAAGCAACTTGTATTATCAGACAGCAGAGTTTACAATTCTTAGACTAAACAGCTTAAATCCCAGCAAATGCCATCCATATACCAGTTCAGGCCATTAAGGGAAATATTTGAACCTGTTCTCTTGCAAATTGCATATTTAGTTGAGTTTATCGGATGTCCCCGAAGGATGCATATCTAGACTCTAGTTGAGTTGAAGGAAGTAAATTTTAAAAACACATTCAAAACCCACTTGCAAATCTGTAAAGAGGTACTGATAAGACACATCACCAAGCAATTGAGTAAAAGTAAACTTCCCGTAAAAATTCTAGAAGCCTAGAACTATCTGCTGGAAAAAATTGCTCTAAAACAATCCACGATAAACAAGGCTTACGAAGAAGGATGGTTAAGGTTTCGTTTTTATGTGATAGTTTGCACACTGGTCATTTAGAATTATTAGGGAAAATGACCTTAATGTGAAGAAACTTTTTTTAAAAGAGAATTGAAATCACAATTCTCTTAATGATTTAATTTTTTAAACCTATTTTCATCGAATTTCATTCATTTATCTACATGTGTGTGAGGGCGTGCGAGCTTATAATGTTTTAATTATGAACTATGTTATGGGACTGATTGAGAATTTCTTGAATGGGCTATGAAACTTTTTCATGCAAAAACTTATTAAAGTAAATTAGGGAATTACTAAATACTATTTTGTTATAATTATAAAATCTTGTTGCGGATAAATTTGTAATGTCAACATTTTTTGCCTTTAAAATTTGAAGTTATTTATGACAAAAATAAAATTGGAGTTAAGTTGATCAATAATATAATTACTACTTATTCCTAAACCACTCACTGAAGAACGTCCAATCCACCTACTAATTGGGCAATTATGGCAAATAAAAAAAAATAAGAAACCCCCTCAAAAGTTGCTAACCTCTAAGTTCTAACAGCAACTATGGCTTTTATTTTCAATATAATCCATAAAAAAAAAAAAAGTTATCATTCCCTTATCAAATCCACCACGATTAAGACCATTTTCCCCTAAAACATCCCATCCAAAATACAAGCATGAAGTTCCAATTTACGAATGAAAAATTAAAATAAAAAGTGAATTAATCAATGGCTGTGTGCCCTAAACTGACCTACATAGTCGCCCATGAAGAGGTAATTGGTATCAGGAGCACTGCCACCGATCCGGAAAAGCTCAACGAGATCGTGGAACTGACCGTGGATGTCCCCACACACCGTGACGGGACATTTGACTGGTTGCACATTCCACTCCTCCACCAAGATCGCCCTGGCCTGCTCGCATAGCGCCCTCACCTCCGACTCAGGCAGAGGCTTGCACTGCATCAGGTGATCGATCTGACGGTCCAGATCGGAATGCGACGGCATCGCGGCGTCTCTCTCTGAAAAAAGGTTCTCTCGATCCGTTCAGACGGTGGGAGCTGGACTCGCCGGAAACGGGGAGTGAGACTCAGGTCATAGTCGCCGGTGAGCGACCGGCGAGAGTCGAAGGAGATGAGATTAGGGTTAGGTTTTGATATTATTGAGGCGTGTTAGGGAGAGAGAGAGAGAGAGGGATAGAGAGTTTTGGGGTTGTGAAGCTGAAAATGTTCTTGCAGGTGAGAGAGTGTGAGCACATTTGTTATCAGAATGGAGTCAAGATCTTGCACTTCTGGTCCTTAATTTTTATGTATTTACGTTCTTGTCCTTTTATTTTTGGAATTTTGTTTGTTACACAGACACTATTATTAATTAATTATATATATATATATATATTTAGTAGCCTTTTTTGCTCTTTGATATACATATGGAAGATATTTTTCATTACAATTTCTTTTTTATCTATTTATCTATAACATATATAAAAAAGTAAAGTGAACAAATTTTTTTTAGTTACTATTTATAGTAAAATTATTTTGTCATTTTGTGGCTAATATAAATTAATTATAAAGTGTATTCAAATAGACATAGTTGATCAATTATTTACGATGATTAAATTTATCACTTAATATATTTGTCAAAGTTATATTATTGAAAAAAAAATATTATTTTGGAAAAAATATTTATTTTATTAAAGTATGCCTCCACAAATTCTAGTTATTATAATTAAATTTATAAAATAATATATTTTATTTTGTATACTTTATATTTAAAATACAAATTTTAGAAATTCACTTATATATTTGTCAAAGTTATATTATTGAAAAAAATATTATTTTGGAAACAAAATTCTATTTTATTAAAGTATGTCTCACAAATTCTATTCACTATAATTAAATTTATAAAATGATCTATTTTATTTTTTGTACTTTATATTTAAAATACAAAAAAATTTGAAACAAAAGAATAATTATTAATTTAAAAATTCTAATAGTAATTTCTATAAATATTTAACCAATCACTTCTTATATTTTGAAAATAATAAATATTATTAGTACTATTATCTTTTCTTAAAATACAACTTTAGAATAGGCATGGTTGATTAACTATATTTAAAAATACTAAATACAGTGCACGTTTGTTTAGTTTATTTATAGAATTTATTAATTATTTTTATTAAATTTATATTAATGTCATATAAATTTCAAATAAATATCCTATTTTAATTAAATAATTATTTATTTTTGTTTAAGTTTATGTTTGTTCTAGTTTTTTAATTTAGGAAGGACAACAAGAGATTATATATTGTATGTTTAATGTAATATTAAATATTATTCATAGATTTTAAATATAAGTTTCTTGCTAGTTTTTTAAAAAAAACAATTTGTTGCTAATTCACAGTAGATTATATTATATGTTTAATATGATATTATTTTAATAATTGGGTTTAAGTTTTATTTAATTTAAATTTAAGTATTTACAAACTACTGTTAAATATAAGAATATTCTGCTAAATATAAGAATATTCTGCTAAAGTTAACATTAAAAAATAAAAAACTGTTAAAACCAAGAATTTTTGTTATGTACATGCTTATTATATAGAACAGATATATTAAATAATAAATGTATATAATACAATTTACTATTGTTAAATTTATCACTTAATATATTAATTTTTCAAAGTTTTATTATTGAAAAAAAATCATTATTTTGGAAAACAAATTCTATTTTATTAAAGCATGCCTCCACAAATCTATTTACTACTGTTGACGTCATTTTTCGTCAACTTAAATAGGAGAGCAATTAAACAAAAAGATATTGGAGTAAATGAACAAAAAAGAACACGAGAGGATTTTTACGTGGTTCAGCAGTTAACTCTGCCTAGTCCACGAGTTTATATTATTAAGACTTTGGAGTTTTCTGGAAACTCTTCAGAAAACAGTTGCCCAGAGTTTTTTCTCTAGAATCAGTATCCCGCTCCCTTACAAATGGTGCAACCTTCTCTATTTATAGAGAAGGTTGCAGAATTCATTCTCACATATCTCGGGAAGATATTCTGCAAATCAATTAATATAATGCTATTTAATGCATTATTTCCTACATACACGGAAATGTCCCATAAAATATGGGATCGGATAACATATTAAATGATATCCCTTAAATATTGGGATTGTACAATAATAAACATATTCACACGTAACTGATTAATCTGGATACGGGATTCATCAAATATTTGAGATCAGCAACTGTCATTGAACTCGTTGAGGCTATTAGTCGATCACGAGCTCGCCGCCTAGTTTTGCCTATGCACGGAACAAGTAGATGCTGACGATGTTGCTACATTCGAGCTTACACTTCCCGAGCTTGAGTCGTCTCGCTTGAAGGCAATCAGGGAGAAATATATACAAGTGTCATACTATGGCCATTGCGAGCTCAAAGCATATTCGAGGCTATACATCCTCGAGGTCGTTGTTTACTACAAAGAGGTCCGACGGTTGGATCATATGACGACCGCATATATTTCGAGCTCACACCTGACAAGCCAAGTTTTCGAGGTCATGACTTCTTATCTCGAAATCTGGGTGTGACATTTTATCCCCTCAAAAGTATCAGTTCGAATCCTATGAGAAGGAAACTTTTGAACTGCCCTTCTTGGAAACTGTAGCATCAACTGCACTCGAGTGTGGACACGCGTCAGCCAGGTACTGGATGGTCAGAGTACTTGAGTGTCTTTTGCACCATGCGCACGTCCGTCCGCCTGCCAACTTTATGGCGCCATCCTTTCATTGGTTCCTATCCGTTCGATCAGATACCGAATTTGGCCAACGGTCCAGATCATTTCGACGCTTGACATCCTTTGGGGCCTATAAATATGCCCATCGTCTTTCTCATTTCATTTTTACGTCTTCGAGTTTTTCAGAGAAAAGAGAAGGAAAAAGAAAACCAGAACCTGATTTGCCCAGTTCTTGCATGTTCTCCAAACAAAGAAAACAGAATAACGTTGGCTTGTTCGACTCCGTGAGATCGTTTTTGCAACCTCTCCTTCGGTCATCAATTTCTCCTTGCCCAGTTCTTACGTGGAATACACGCTCCGAGCATGATCTCGTTCTTTTGATCGAGCTTGTTCCATGGTCTTGAGCATTCGAGCTCATACCATCTTGATTTTATCCTTAATCTCTTGTACGCCTGGCCCTCACCATTTTTCTTTCTTGCTAGATGTCGCAGAATTTGGAAAAGCGGTGGGGGTCAATACTTGCAATTCCTTATTCACCGACAACTCCGAGCCCAGAATCACCCTTTACTCGGAACCAGCGGCTGATACGTGAGCACGAATTGAAGTGTGAGCAAGAGGATACTCGAGCTCATTTTCGATGCCAGATCGACGAGGTCGAAGAGAGAAAGAGAAAAAAACTTAGGGTCGCTATCTATCCAAACCCAGACCCCGAGTCCAGACCAATTCCTCTCGACCCTACTCTTAAAGTGACGGTAGCTTTCAAACCGAGCGAACTCAAATTTTCATTGATGGAAGAATCAGCAAATCGTCCATCCACCTCGCAACCAACCGCCATTCCCACCTCGAGGGGAGAATTTTTTGAGGCCGAGCATTATTGGAGATCGGTCTCCTCATTGGGGCAGATAACCAACATCCTAGCTCACCATGACCTAGGATTGTCAAGCTCGCTAAAGTGTCGAGCGCCGACTTCCAACGAACATAGCTGTTACGCCCCGGGAGATGGCAATCCCGACAATAAGTTGAAGCACGCAGCCTGGAGCCACGAGCATATGAGTGTTGGAAAAACTTATTCAGGATCTTTATTTATTTTCATTTATATCTAATATTAAACAAATTAATACGAGATAGCCTAAAACATGTTTCTAAAATTGAATTCAAAGAGAAACAAAAAATATAATACTTACAGTATACGCAGCGGAATTAAAGAGTCCTTCCTTCAGTTTCTCTAACTCTTGTATCCTCTCTGTCGCAGAGTACTACCAAGAAACTGAACCGATCTTCTATTTTCTTCACGATCTTCCAATGTATCCTTAGAACCACCTAGACTAGTGTGGGCAATTCTCAACACATGAGATAGATATAGAGAGAAGAAGAGAAAATAACAAAGTGGCTTAGAAAAAGACTTGTGTTTAGAGAGAATATAAAACTATCAGAAAATCTGACTTGTGACTTATCTGTCGTCTCTGAAATCTTCTCTCTAAGCACTCCTTTTATAGACTCAATTAGGCCATTTAATTTAATTAAAAAATCAATAAAATAACAGCCATTTTGAAGCCCTAGGTCAAAATTATCATGGGCTATAGGCCCGTGAAATTTCCCATTTGATTATAAGCCCATTGGACTTAAAATCAAGGCCTGTATTATTTTCTATTGATTTAATTAATTAAATAATTATTTAAACCCTTTATCAAATTAAGTATTTATAATTTGAACCTTGATTTAAATTTATTTATTAATTTAGATACCAATTTATCTTAATTAATAAATCTGCCATAATTTCTCTTTTCTTCTCAAAATTACACAACTCTGTGAAACTATCCAAAATTGACCTGGTCAACTTTGATAATTCTAATTGATAATTAAATCAATTAATTGAGACTATCTAGATGATTTTATCCAAGGTACAATGGGGACCATGGGCCTATGAAATCAAGCTCCAATAAGTTATCATAAATCTAACAAATAAATTTACTAACTTATTAATTCCTCGTGACTCCACTATAGACTTGGAATTGCACTCTTGAATTCATAGAACGCTCTATAACAAATATAGATACGCTATTAATTATCCATTGTTACAGCCATAATTGTCACTCAATCCTCTATAGACGGTCTACAATGAGATAGGACTAAAATACCGTTTTACCCCTCATTGTATTTTATCCTTAAAACACTTAGTTCCTTGTAAATGATATTTCAGTAAACTAATTTAATTACTGAAATGAGATCTCTATCATTTAACACCTTGAACCAAACTAAAAGGAAACCATCGTTTCACTTCTTCATCAGAAGCTATAGATGTTCATATCTATGATTAACACTCCCACTCAATTATATTACCGAGTTCCCAAGATGTAAGTATGGGCTAGTCCGTAGGGTAAGCTGGTAACGAACAAGTCAAAGAACTCAAATAATACAATCAGTTAGAATACTAGCCACTCAGAATTGAGATTGAATGACCTATGGTCAACTATATGATATGACTAGAATAGATAATAACGGTATGTTTACTTATCTTATCAACTGTCAATATCGGTCTTGTCCGATGTAACAAATACATCCGATCTTATCTACTTTGCTAATGTTCTGGAAAGAACATAACACTGTAATGTGTAAGTAGATTATATCGTAGATTGGCAAGTCAGTGTAAATCCGGTGCACTGACTAATCTTAGGACTAACTTATTTTGAACATATAATCATATTTATATTCCACTGTGATTACGTCACTATAAATAAGATTAGCTATATGCTCGGGATTTAATAGAAGTTTATATTAAACAAATAATCATGAAAATAAAACATGTGAGCAAAGTGATTGACCAGGTCAAAAAATGATTTCTATTCTTTTATTGATAATAAAATGAGATTACAAAGAATTTGAGTTTTAATTAGGGCATAAAACCCCAACAATGAGGGCAGGGGCTTTATTGCCCTTGAAGTCCTTTTTTTAAGGACTTTCTGGATTTTGTTGGGCTCGCGCCCTTCCAACTCCAGACCAACTCATACAGGGTCTTGTCAGCCCTGAGGTCACTTTACCACGAGCTGAAGTGGGAAGGACCTTCGCCAAAAGAGATTTTGTATCTCTTTTGCTTGAAAAGCAACCCCTCCCGAGCTCGGGGAGGAGATGGCTTCTACTACCTCTTGAGCTATCTCAGGGAGAAGAAGATCTTCGAGGACCTGCCCAACCATCCTCCTAACTTCAAGCTAGCGTTCTTTTGGACGGACGGCCTGGCTCCCTCCAAATATTATTCGTTTAGGCGAATCCGTAAGTACACGATCTTTTTCCTCTTATGCTCAAATTTTGTTTAGGCTAGAATTATCTCATAATATATTCCATTCTTTCAGCCAACTATCACCGTCCCACTCCCACGGACGCAATGAGGGAGCATAAAGAGGCTTTGCTCCAACTTTCTTATGGCAGGTGCTCCCTGTCTTATCTTCTTCACGAAGATAGACTTCGAGCCTATGGTCTCCTGGAGAAGGACCAATCCACAGGCGATAGGGCCTACAAGAAGTACACCAAGTGGGAGTTTGTGCCTCTCCCACCCGGCAGCCTTCCTCCAAGGCGAAGTTCAAAAGCTCAATCCCCAGCTCGTCGCCATAGGAGTCCATGATCAAGGAACGATTCCAATGATGAGGCTTTGAGCTCGAGTGACAGAGGTAAAGTCATTCTCAGCTCGGCCTTATGGTCTCCTTCCCTCCTCAAGCATAAACCCGATACCCTAATTTTGTGCCCAGATGACAAGGATAATTTTTATGTATGGTCCTGGGTAGATGAGAGGGTCCATAGGTTTGATAGTTGGCTAGGGAAGTACGATACTATGTATAGTCTGAACAAGCTTTGGGATGGAATAGCCGTCCAATATGGGACAAACGATTATAGGGACCTTTCGAGGTTTGCTTCCACATATAGGGAAGGGACTCCCCCAGCCTCCTCTGAAGATGGGGGAACGAGCACAAGCTCGGGGGAGAGTTCCAGTTAGGTCCCTCGTCACTTGTCTTCAATTCCTTTGACTGTTTGCATTATGCCAATTTTAGCATCCTGAGATCGTTTTTCTAATGTGATTTGATTGTGTAGGTACTATGGACTCCAACCTCGAGAATGTGCTCGCCAGTGGTGAGGGGGCCAAGTAGAGCAAGCGCCTGAGAGCCTCGCAAAAATCTGGTTGGCCCGCTAAGGTCCCTAAAAGGATCGAGGTGACCCCTCCCCCAGCTCCTATTATTCCGAGCCCGGTAGCGAACCCTACTTCCCAGGTCAATGCTTCCACAATAGATGTTCCTCCTTTGCCTCCTGCTATCCAGATCCTCCCAATGCTCGGCCCACTTCCGAAGAAACCAGCGACCTCAAAAGGGCGCCTGTTGTAGATTTCTACTCATGTTGATGAGTATGTCGTCGACAACACTACTAGGACTCATGTAGCCACACTTGGCTCGGACATCTTGTCTCGGGTAGGCCAAAGCATTAGTAGTCTTGAGGCTCCTCAGTGGCAGTTTTTGGTCAACGCTCGGGACTGCTGTAACGCCCTAAACTCTAGGGGTGTGATAACTCTACAAAATAGAGTTATTTGACCACTTTTTATGTGCTAATTGTTGCTTAATTCTTGAGTTTTTAATTGATTTATTAAGTTTTAAAGTAATTTTGAATTTATTGGGTTTATTTTGATTTTATATATTTTTGTGTATTTTTATAGTTATTTTGTTGTAAAATATTGTAGTTAATTATTTAAATTATTGTGTCTAGTTAGAAGTAAAAAAATGTGTGTTTTATTGAAACTAAATGTTAAATTAAATTAAATTTTAATTAATATTTTCAATGAATTAATATGATTTATTGGATAATTGAAAATATTTCATTTCATTTTGATTTAATTTATGTTTATTTTGTTAGGGATTTTTGTGTATTTTTGCTCTTGAAAAGCAAGAATAATGAAGAAAAAAATGGCATTTCAAGGAAAAGAAAGTAAAAATGTGGCATTTTCTCCAAGCCCACAGCCGAATCCAGCCCAATTCGGCCCAGCAGTCCAAGGTTACTCTTCAGCCGAAGCTCCCCAGTCGTACGCCTGCTATCATCTCCACAGCAGCCAGCTCCTTCTGCGCTTGGGCTTCCTCCTCACCAATTGGGCCGAACCATCTGAAGCTTCACTCCTCAGGTCCAACCGAGCCCCACAGTTCTAGCTGCCTTCAGCAATCACTCCTGCCACCCAGCAGCTCCTACGTGCTGCCCCCTGCTCCACACAGCCGTCCCAGCCGCCTGCCTCCTTCAGCTCTTCAGCATCCAACAGCAACAACGCCAAAGCTAGTCACGACCCATCACTCTTCATCAGCCCAGCTGAACCCAGCAGCCAAATGCTACCTTTTCCCCATTTTTTTGAGCCCAACAACATTTCTTTGTCCCCTTTGCCAAAAATACCACTTTTTACCCAAACTTTTCTACACATTTTACCCTAAAACATCATTATTACACCCTAAAATTTACCCTTATTTGCCATATTATTATTAACTTAATTAATTTAATCAAATTAATTAATTTAAATTGATTATTTTAATACTCATTTTTGGCTAAAAATAAGGGATTTGGGGTGCATATTTGAAGGGAGGTTACCATACCATAAATTCTACACATTTCAAAACTCTCTATTCTCTTCATCTTCTTCTTCTTTTTGGTTATTTTCTATGTATTTTTAGAGGATAAATTTGGGGGGTCATCCTCCAAATTTTCCTATTTATGTTTGTAATTTCTATTCTAGTTATGAGTTTCTAATATTTTTAAGATTATTAAGGTGATGATGAAACAATATGTAACTAGATAGTGTTTATTTTGTATGTTGATTTCCCATTTTGTGCAACAAAGTTTATGAAATTTTCTTCTTCAAATATCTTCTTTCATCTTAAATATCATGTATTTTGGATTGTTAGCACATATTTACACTTTGTTCTTCATTAGTGCAAAAACATAATATTCTTTGTGTAAGATGTGTCATTAAATTGTACACATCCATGCTTAGAACAAAAATATTATGCTTTGCCTTATAAATAATGTTAATTGATTTATTTGTTATTTCATTAGATTGATTTACATTAAATGCTTTGAAATTATAATTTTGGAAAGTGAAGAAAAATCTTATCTTTTTAGAAGTAATTTCTGCTTAAAATTATAAATCTATTTGAAAAATGATAGTTTGATTTATTTTAACTATAACTAAAACTTGGGAATCAATGTACTTTTAAATATTATTGAACTTATATTGTAACGCCCTATTTCCTTAGAGTCGTTACTAAGTGAGTTTAAAACGTGCTTTGCCTTATAAATAATGTTCATTGATTTATTTGTTATTTCATTAGATTGATTTACACTAAATGCTTTGAAATTATAATTTTGGAAAGTGAAGAAAAATCTTATCTTTTTAGAAGTAATTTCTGCTTAAAATTATAAATCTATTTGAAAAATGATAGTTTGATTTATTTTAACTATAACTAAAACTTGGGAATCAATGTACTTTTATATATTATTGAACTTATATTGTTACGCCCTATTTCCTTAGAGTCGTTACTAAGTGAGTTTAAAACGTGCTTTGCCTTATAAATAATGTTCATTGATTTATTTGTTATTTCATTAGATTGATTTACACTAAATGCTTTGAAATTATAATTTTGGAAAGTGAAGAAAAATCTTATCTTTTTAGAAGTAATTTCTGCTTAAAATTATAAATCTATTTGAAAAATGATAGTTTGATTTATTTTAACTATAACTAAAACTTGGGAATCAATGTACTTTTAAATATTATTGAACTTATATTGTAACGCCCTACTTCCTTAGAGCCGTTACTAAGTGAGTTTAAAACGTGATTTTAACTCGCTAATCGAGGTTTTAAGGCAAATGTGTAATCAAACCATAAACAGGGTCGTAAATGTAATGCCCCAAATTTTCCTAATGAGGTTTAGGACCGTGATTAGGAGGTCGGGAGGGCCATAATTGATTTATTATAGTACTTAATGATTATATGTATGTTTACGTGAATTATATTATTATATGACTGAATGCATGCATATGGGCTCATATATTAATTATGAGGGTAATTTGGTAATTTGGCCACTGTGGGCGTAATTGTATATTTTGGGTGCATGATTTTGATTAATTAATATAGCCACATTATAAGGTGGATTGGTTCGAGCTATTCGACCTGAGACGATCATGAGATGTAAGTGTTCGGCCTAGTCATAACGGGTTTAAGTTCGGGGCTCGGGGTGAGTCTCGGGGTGAATTTAATGATTAGAGCATTACCGGGAATTAAAGGGTAGTGAGATATGAATTTTTGTTGTTTGAGGATATTGAGATTAGCGGGAGTTGGGAAGCGTTAATTATGATTAACGGTATAGGTTGTAAAGGACGATTTTACCCTTGGGAGTGCTTAGAAGCCTTTAAATGACCTAGGGGCATTTAGGTCATTTGGCTTGGATAAACATGAGGTTTAGTAGGCTGTAGAAGGCAGAATCAAAAACAGAGCCATCCTCACCCCTCTTCCTCTCTCTCCCGTACAAACTCTCCTCCATCTCTCTTCCAAGTTTTGAGAGCCACCTTGGGGTTTTGAGCTAGGAAATCAAAGGTGGCAGCTAGGGGATTTGTTTCAACCATTGAAGGGGATTCAAAACCGTGTTAGAGGTGAGTTTTAGTCATTAAATTCAGGTGATACTCTATTTTCTTCTTTGGTTTTTCAGCTTTGATTTCTTGTTGGAAGTTTGGATTTAAAGGGGTTTTGATGGGTGATTAGATTGGGTTTTGATGAGGGGAGGTTTTGGGTGATGTCTAGAGGTTTGAATGAGTGTTTGGAAGAGGTTTTGGGCTAATTTGAGGGGCTGGTTCTAAGGGAAAACGCAGGGGCAAATTCTGAGTTCGCGTGCTGGTTTTTGCCTGGTCTGGGCAAAGCGCCGCGGCGCAGTTATGGTGCGTCGCGGCCCTTGGCGTCTGGCAGGGGGAGCCTTTCTGTTTGAAGGCGCGCCGCGGCGCAGCAGGGGAGGGTCGCGGCCCTTAAGGCCAATTTTGCTAAAATGTGGTTTTTAGCTTGAGGATTCAAACCATAGGCCTCGGGGTTGGACCTAGTACCCGGTTGAGTAGTATTTGATGTCTCGGGGGCTGGGATTTGGTTTGGGAACCCTCAGTGATCATTTTTATTGATGATACCTTATATTTGGTTATGACTAGTTGACCGCTAAAGGACTAAAGGTTGATCGTTCTCAAGGGTCGTTCTTTAAATCGTTCTAGCTCGACTTTGAGGTAAGAAAACTGCACCCTGTGTAAACGTGACATGCATGGCTATTATGATGCATGTTGGTTGATTACTGAGTATGACATGCGTGGTTATTATTGATGCATGTCGGTTGATTATTATGTATGACATGCATGGCTATTCTTGATGCATGTTGGTTGGCTATTAAACGTGACATGCATGGCTGTTATTGGCACATGATGAATTGTTGGATGTATTGCATATGATGCATAGGAAACATGTGATTAGGACATGCTTTGTATACTGGATGTGATATCGTTCAGAGCTTGAGCCTCTGTGTTAATGCATAGTCCTAATTGTATTAATATCTGTTAAGTAAGCATGCTGAATACCTTGTTTATGGATATTGGACATGTGATATATGTTTGGTGGCATGACTTACCTGTGTATGGCGCTGACTTATTAGTCAGAATCGACAATGGTGTCAGATCCGTCTGTGAAGCTGTGACTTATCAGTTAAGTTCACCACGGGCTGAGCACTGGTCACGTTTTACTGACCCAAGGGTCAGAAGTGGCAGTGCGTTGTGAACGCCGGGCTAATTAAAGATTAGATCTAATCAAGGCCGGCATTGAATGACTCATATGGGGTATTAATGCTGGACCGACCGGAAGGTCAATGAGAACTATAAGCGCTTTCCTGGTCTATGACCAGATGTTTATGGCCAAGGTATATGACCCCGGTGACTGTTTGTCACATGGCCAAGGGACGCTGTCCATTGCACGACTCTAGGGTCGGGAGGAAGGTTATGTTGGTGACCATTCACCATGCACCTGTCCTAATCAAACTTATGAAAAGATCACTTGACAGTTAAGCCCTAGTAACCCTATCGTCACATGGCTAGAAGGAGCGATGCTCATTATTGTGACTTTTGGCTATTGTCACCTATTTGCTTGGACTGATAGTCCTGAATGGTTATTATGATCATTGCTAAGACTATGTCACGCTTTATTGTGTTTTCTTGCTGGGCTTTGGCTCACGGGTGCTACGTGGTGCAGGTAAAGGCAAGAGGAAGCTAGACCATCCTTGAGTTGGAGAGCTTAGGTGATGACGTGTACATATGCAGCTGCTCGTCCGCCACGGCCGAGGTTTAAAGTGGAACTAGGGTTGAACCCTGTTTTGCCGCTTAGAACGGCCTGTTGTAAATATTTTCTGTAATAGACTCTGAAATTATATTTTCGGGATCCCAATGTATATATTAAACGTTCTAGTGAAACGTTTCCTCCTAACCAAAGTTTTAAATCCCTAAATCGCTAATCATACTTAGTACACGATTTTGGCCAAACGACTCAATTAGCGAGTTTAGCACTGTTTACAAGGCACACCGTAACGGTCCCTGGAGTTTGGGGCGTTACAGTAAACTTTGAAAATAATTCCATTTACTGAAAAATCAATAAATGTTTAACATTTGGGATCCCAAAATACTGTTTATAAATATTTACAACGCAAAATATACTTTAAGTTGACTATACGACAAAATAGGGTTCTTTACAAACAACATCCAAAAATACCCCTGGCCGTGGCAGCCAGGCAGACCAGACATGTACGCGCCGCATCACGCTCTCCATACTCATGGTCGGTTGACTTTCTCCTTGCCCTTACCTGCACCACAGAGCATCCGTGAGCAGAAGCCCAGCAAGAAAACTCCACATAAACAGATAACATACGCATATGAACCATTTAGCATATAACCAATTTGTCAACAAGCTAAACACATACGGCCATGCCGTCTCAGGCGCTTTACCAAGCCCTGAGTTACAGTCTACACCGTAAGGATATCCCAAGTATCCTTTAGGGTCTTACCCTGGCAACTCGCACTCCATGTTCTAAATGTTGCTCCCGGCCCCTTGCCGTTCTTGGCCTTCGCTGTTCCCGACCCTTGTAATCACTCACATATATGCATACAAAACATAATTAAAACATAACTTAAACATATACTAACACAATCAATGAGCTACACCCAACACATAATCATATAGGGCCGTGCCCTGCAACACAACTATGGGGCCTCACCCTGCTCTATGGGTACAACAGCTTTCTTACCTGTGTCCCGAGCTTCTTGAGCACTGAACCCTCGAGTACGATCCTCTAATTTGAGCCTCACCGAGAACCTAGTCACAACATATAGATAACACTCCCATTACTAATCAATTCAAAAACATCCTCCGAAACCGGTCCCGAGCTCTCGGGACCTCCTAGATCCCCACACGAGGTGGCGGAAGCGTCCCCCGAACCCCCTGGGCAAAAGTCTAAAACTGAAATTTCCCCCTGCCAAGAAATGGCCTAGCATCGCGGTGCCCAGAAGGGCCCCTGTCCACTGATGCAGCCTAGCGCCGCGGGACAGAAGAACAGGGTCGCGGCGCTCCTACGCGAACCCAGAATTCAGGGTTTTCCCTTGCATTTTCCCCGAGCCAAAACACTCCCAAATCATTACCAAGACTTACCTAAGTCCCATATTCAATTCAAAAACCCCAAATAAGCCATCTAACTATAAACATCAACAACAGACCTAGATACACAATCAAACTCAAGAATCACTTAGTAGTTAAAAAATTCTCAAAACTTAAACCAGCCCTCAGAATTCTTAAACTAAACCAGAAATAACTTTCAAATATGCATGGAATTCATACCTCAAGATGGAATTCGACCTTGGGCTTCTTCCTACTCCAACTCCAAACTAAATCTCTTTGATTCCCAGCTGAATTCTCACAAACAACAAGCTGCAAATTCAACTTCAACCCTCATTCTCAAATCCTCAAAACAAGCTTAAACCTTAAAGAAAACCCATGAATGAATTTCTTACCTCTGTGATTAACACACCCTTGAGCTGAAGCTTGAATTCAATTGCTCTAATCTCAGCCCTAAACCCCTTCCTTGATTCCAAGAGATTTGCCCTTCCTTCCTTTCCTTCTTGCTTCTTAACTTTCCTTAACTTTCAGCAAGAGATGAATTTGTCTAAGTGTAGAAAACGTGAATAGCTTTCCCACTCAGCCATAGTTATCTAGATCCCAGCCAAAAGACCCATTTGCCCTTCCATCTAACCCATATTCTAACTAATCCTCAAGAGCAACTTAGACCTTTCCTATCTTCTTACAAACATACCATTTTCTCACCTAAAGTAACTATCCTCAATGGTTACCTATGGTTACCCAAGCCACTAAAATACCATTAACCATTAATTAAAAGTCCCCAACTAAATTTATAATATTCCCAAAATACCCCTAGGCTCCTCCCGAGCCGGGTATTAAATCTCGTTGTGACTTTAAGCGGAATAGCTCTCTAGGACTGTCTCGGAACGTGCATCACCAATATATCACCATTATATCGAAAATATCACATATATTACATTTATGCCCTCAACGGGCTAAAATTACAAATTTGCCCCTAACTACCAAATGGGGCCCACATGTATATTTATTTCACCTAACCATGCATTTCTAATCACATAATCATCTAATACACATATATTATCATAATAAACCATTTATTGCCCTCCAGGCACACTAATCAAGACCCAAAGTCTTATTAGCAAATTTGGGTCGCTACATCTATCCCCTCCTTACAGAAATTTCGTCCTCGAAATTACCTGAACAACTCGGGATACCGCTCCCGCATGTCTGATTCAAGCTCCCATGTCGCCTCCTCAACCTTACTGTTCCTCCACAGCACTTTCACTAAGACGATGGTCTTGTTCCGCAAAACCTTATCTTTCCGATCAAGAATCTGAACCGGCTTCTCCTATCCTGGTCTAGCTCCAAAATCTCATAACTCAATACGTGTGTTGAATCTGATACATACTTTCGGAGCATGGACACATGAAAAACATTATGAACCCCTGATAAGGCTGGAGGCATTGCCAACCTATAGGCTACCTCCCCAACCCGCTCCAGAACCTCAAAAGGACCTGCAAACCTAGGGCTCAACTTGCCCCGAACGCCAAACCGTTTCACTCCTCTCAGAGGTGAAACCCTAAGGAACACATGGTCACCAACCTGAATTCTACACTCCTATGTTTTAGGTCTGAATAACTCTTCTGGCGACTCTGGGAGGCAAGCATTCGCACTCTAATCTTCTCAATCGCCTCATTGGTCCTCTGAACCATCTCAGGACCCAAATAACTTCTCTCACCTGTCTCGTCCCAATGGATAGGTGATCTACACTTCCTCCCATATAGCATCTCATACGGAGCCACTCCGATAGTCGCTTGATAGCTGTTATTATACGAGAACTCAATCAAAGGAAGATACTTACTCCAAGATCCCCCAAAGTCTAATACACAGGCTCGCAACATATCTTCCAATATCTTAATTGTTCTCTCAGACTATCCATCGGTCTGAGGATGATAAGCGATACTAAACCGTAACTGCGTGCCCATAGCCTTCTACAGGATCTCCCAAAACTTGGAGGTGAAGGTGGGGTCTCTGTCAGACACTATCGACCTCGGAGCTCCATGAAGTCGAACAATTTCCTTCACATATAATTCAGCATACTGCTCCACAGTATAAGTCATCCTGACAAGCAAAAAATGGGCTGACTTGGTATACCTATCCACAATCACCCACACCGAGTCATGCTGTCCCACAGTTCTCAGCAAACCAACCATAAAGTCCATGGTAATATCCTCCCACTTCCACTCCGAAATCCCTAGAGGCTGCAGCAACCCCGCTGGCCTCTGATGTTCAGCCTTGACCTGCTGACACGTTAAACACTTAGCCACATAATCCACCACATCCTTTTTCATGCCCGACCACCAATATAAAGCTCTCAAGTCTTGGTACATCTTCGTCGTACCTGGATGTAAAGAGTAGGGAGTGGTATGCGACTCATCTAAAATCTCCTGTCGGATAACAGAATCCATCGGAACACAAATCCGACCCTTGTACTTCAGTAACCCCATCTCCGAAAGAGAAAAGTCCTTAGCCACTTCGACTAAGACGTTCTCTCTGTGACCTCTCAACTGGGAATCTTTCCCCTGCGCTTCCCTGATCCTCTCAAGGAGTGTAGACTGAAGAGTGATGTTGGCTAACTGGCCAACAACCAACTCTATTCCCGCTCTAGTCATCTCCTCAGCCAGCTTATCAGATATCTACCTCGAACTGAACAGCTGTCCTGGGCCTTTCCGACTCAATGCATCAGCCACTACATTAACCTTCCCATGATGGTATAGGATATCACAATCATAATCCTTAACCAACTCTAGCCACCACCTCTGGCTCATATTCAGATCCTTCTGAGTAAAGAAATACTTCAAAATTTTATGGTCGGTGTATATCTCGTACTTCTCACCATATAAATAATGTCTCCAAATCTTAAGTGCGAATACCACCACTGCCAATTCCAGATCATGTGTGGGATACCTCTGCTCATACTCCTTTAACTATCTCGATGCATAGGCTATCACCTTACCAGCTTGCATCAACACACACCCCAAACCCTGTCTAGAAGCATCACAGTAAACCACAAACTTCTCATTATCTGTTGGCAGACTCAATACTGGTGCGGTGATCAGTCGCCGCTTCAACTCTTTGAAACTGTTCTCACATCTGTCTGTCCAAACATACTTTGTCTTCTTTTTCGTCAATTCTATCAATGGTGTAGCTATCTTGGAGAACCCCTCAACAAACCGCCAATAATATCCTGCCAATCCCAGAAAACTTCTAACTTCTGGAACACTGCTCGGTCTAGGCCAATCTCTAACTACCTCAATCTTGCTTGGATCAACCAGGATCCCCTCCTTACTCACGATGTGACCCAGGAACATGACTTGCGGTAGCCAAAACTCACACTTGCTAAACTTAGCATATAACTTATGCTCCCTTAACCGCTGTAAAACCAACCGCAGATGCTGCTCGTGCTCTGTCTCTGACTGAGAGTACACCAAGATATCATCGATGAATAGAATCACGAACTTATCCAAATAATCCTTAAAAATCCTATTCATCATATCCATAAAAGCTGCTGGAGCATTGGTTAATCCAAAGGACATAACCAGGAATTCATAATGTCCATACCTCGTTCGGAAAGCGGTCTTTGGTATGTCCTCCTCTTTAATCCTTAACTGATGGTAACCTGACCGGAGATCAATCTTAGAAAACACCGTACTTGATGGACCCAAAACGGGTATGTTTAAAAATTTATATATCGCAAGCGCACGAATCGTCCATATAGAATAGTGATCGTAAGCAAGGATGTCGAACCCAAAGGAGTTGTCTAAAATCGAAAATGAAACTATTTTAAATCAAAAGTAATAAATTCTAACCTAGTTCCAAAGATTGATAAGTTTTAATATTATGAACATAAAATAAAAGATTGAAAAATAAAGCTATTTAAGATAATGAAAATAAACCAATAATGAGTTGAAAATAAGTGTTAAAAGAAAAGATTATTAAGATACTAGAATCCACAAAATGTAAGTTTAATAATATTTATTAGTATATTGATTCCCAAGTGTTAGTGATAGTTAAAATAATTTAAACTATCATTTTTCAAAAAGATTTATAATTTTAAACACAAATTTCTTATAAAAAGATAGGATTTTTCTTCACTTTTCAAAATTATAATTTCAAAGCATTTAGTGTAAATCAATCTAATGAAATAACAAATAAATCAATGAACATTATTTATAAGGCAAAACATAATATTTTTGTTCTAAGCATGAATGTGTACAATTTAATGACACATCTTACACAAAGAATATTATGTTTATGCACTAATGAAGAACAAATTGTAAATATATTCTAACAATCTAAAATACAAGATATTTAAGATGAAAGAAATATATGAAGAAGAAAAATCCATAGACTTTGTTGCATTACAAGGGAAATCAACATACAACATAAATATTACTTAGTTACAAGTTGCTTCATCATGATCTTAATAATCTTATGAAAAAGATTAGAAGCACATAACTAGAGTAGAAATTACAAAATAAAAGACATACATACTTGCAAAATGCTCTTGAAAAACCCAAATGGAAGAGAGAATGGTAGAGAGAAAATGAGAGAAAAAGATGGTAACCAAAAACATTAAGCACACCAAAAATAGTCTTGATAGTCCATATTTATAGCCAAAGTGAGTTTATTAAAATAATCAATTTAAATTAATTAAATTGATTAGATTAATTAAATAAAATAAATATGGTATGTAGAGGTAAATTATAGGGTGTAATGATAATGTTGTGGTGAAAATGTGTAGGAAAAAGGGTAAAAAGTTGGCATTTTTGTCATAGGGGACAAAGGGACAAAATGCATTTTTGTTGGGCTCAATAAGGGAAATGGCAGCAATGTGGTGGCTGGGTGTTGGAGGGGGGGCCACGGGTTGGGCCTAGAGTGGGCCTCACGTGGTTGGGCTTTTGGAGAAACACCATTTTTCTTGTTACTTTCTTTCAAAATTACCATCTTTCCTTTGATTTTCTTGCTTTTCAAGGGCAATAATTTTCCTACACAATAAATTATAAACTAAATTAAAATTAAATATTTTCATTAATAAAATATATCATATAACTCCCATGAAAACATTAATTAAAATTTAATTTACATAACATTTAATTTCAATAAAATCATATTTTTAGCATTCAAACTAACAATACTAATTTTAAATAATTAAACTACAATATTTTACAACAAAATAACTATAAAAACACACAAAATTATATAAAATCAATATAAGACTAATAAATTTAAAATTACTTAAAAACTTAATAAGTTAATTAAAAACTCAAGAACTAAGCAACAATTAGCATATAAAATATGGTAAAATAACTCTAATTTGTAGAGTTATCAGTACTCCCCTGTAACTGATCAAATAAATCATCGATCCTAGGCAGTGGATACTTATTCTTAATAGTCAGCTTGTTCAACTCCCTGTAGTCAATGCACATCCTAAGAGATCCATCATTCTTCTTAACAAACAACACTGGAGCACCCATGGCTAGAAACTGTTGATTTTTATTGATCAAATCAGAGATTATGCGCAGCGGAACAACAATCAAATTGTCAGATTAATCCCATAAGATTTCTAGATCTACTTCTTCACACTCATATATATATTGAATCAAGGACAAGAATAGAAACATTACCTCAGATCCTTCCTTGCTGCTATCTTTTCGTATGGCTGAATCCTTGAGATCTCACACCAAGATCTTCCAAAATGTTCTCAGTCACCCAAAGAACGAGTGTGGGCTCACTATACAAATAATAGGCAATAACTATTTATCAGATATTCTCAACACATGAGATCTGATAAAGTTTGGACCTAGGTTTTGTGAAGAACAATGACCTTTGTTTTTGTCACTGATCTTTTTCTATGAGAGAATCCTAGATATTTTTCTATCCCTGAAAACTTACGTTCTGTGAAAACTGATATCCAATATTTAATAATATCCAATATATTAAAATATTTGTTATTTTAAACAAATTCAAAATAACTGATCAGTTATCAGATTTTTGTTTAAATAATAATATTTAAATCAAATCAAAATATCTCATTATTTATTTAATATTTAAATAACTAAAATTGTGGAATCAAGAGACCAAGTTTATCTCTTATGCGTGTGGCACAGTGCCTGTGCACTGTGCCACACGTGTACCACATGCATGTGCAGGCATATGATTTTCCCAATTTTATTATTATTTAAAAACCAAAAATCCCAAAAATAAATTAATTCAAAATTAATTATATTTTTGTTAAATCAAATAATTAATTAATTCTTAATTAATTAATTACACATAATTAAACAATAATTATGTTTGATACATAGAAAAATATTTTACTTATCACATAAGTCATTTTTGCCCATTTTTGTATTTGCTTTTGACAGTGATTGTTTGAGCCATTCTGGGGACCATGGACCTATAACATTAAGCTGCAATAAATTGAAACTAAATAATTAAACTCTTTAATTATAATAGTTAATTTATTAATTCTGACATTACTCCACTATAAATTCAGAACTGCACTCTTTATGTTATAGATATACTTTTACAGAAATCTTTTTCTTAAGTCGTCCATTGATATAACCATCTTACAATAGTTCAACCCTCTAATTAATTAGTTCATAAATTAGAATGGAAGAATTACCATTTAACCTTTCTAATTTACTTATTATTCCTTAAGTACCATTAATTCACTAGTGAATAATTAATCTATAATCTAATTATAGATTTGAGCTCAAAATCATTCAGTTCCAGAATTAACCCTTAAGGGAACTAATATACGATCCGTTAGGAAAGATTAGATTCCGTATTGTTGATACATGTTCCCAGCCATCCATGATATTAAATCTCCAAAACAAAAGTCATTAGCCTCATTCTTTGAAGAGACCTTAACGAGTGAATCAAAAGATTTAATAAATATGAACAGGAGTTCATGAACACTCAGGATTTAGGTTGATCTATAAATGATCATCAGTTATGATATGAATTACAAGTCTTTATTGTTAAATGGTTTTTGGATAAAGACTTTAATTCACATCGGTCCATGTCATATATAATCATATTATATAAAGCACATTTACCGAGATGTCTTTCCACATTAATAATCCGAATCTAGATTATTTGTATCATTATGATACTCAGTAAACCGTACTTACAACTCCAATTAAAGAATTCCATAACTTTAATTTGTTGTTGTTGACTATTTTTATTCATTCATGTGATCTTAATTCTCTCGTACTAATACAAGATCACACCCTCAATAATGAATATGGAATTTTTATGATATTTACAAAATTATTCAAACAATAATTTAACAATCTAAATATGACAATAATAATAAACCATTGTATTTATTTATTCACAGAAAAAACAAATGTCTTTACATGCTTTTAGGACACACTTCTAACAGAAACTCGGTCTGATGAACCCCAAATCAAGTAATTCTTGCAACTGAATCTTCAGCTCCTTTAACTCTGCTGGAACCATTCGGTAAGGCGCCCTAGATACCGACTCCACCCCTGGCACCAACTCTATAATGAACTCAATCTCACGCTATGGTGGCAACCCTGGCAGATCTGCCGGAAACAAATCCAGAAATTCACACACTAGTCTAGTCTCACCTGGTCCAACAAACTCAACCCTAGAGGTGTCCACAACATTTGCTAGGAATCCTATGCAACCTTCCTGCATCGGGTCTCTAGCCCTCAATATCGAAATAATAGGTATTTGCGGTCCACTAGACATCCCCACGAATACAAAGGGTACCTCCCCTTCTGGTTCAAAAGTCACCATCTTGCGCTTGCAGTCAATCGTTGCCCCATATTTTGCTAACCAATCCATTCCTAAGATCATATCAAAGTCATCCATCTCAAGCTCAATCAGATCAACATACAATTCCCTACCATCTACCACTACTAGTAAAGCCCTAATCCATCTCCTAGAGACTACCAGTTCCCCAGTTGGCAACAAAGTCTGAAAACCCCTAGCATACACAACACTAGGTCTACACAGTTGATCTATCACCCCAGTAGACACAAACGAGTGGGTAGCTCCCGAATCAAACAATGCAGTATACAAAGACCCAGCACTAGAAATCTGACCTGTCACAACTAAGGGGCTAGCCTCCGCCTCAGTCTGAGTCAAGGTAAACACTTTGGCAGGAAAGAGACTGTCTCCCTGCTTCAACTCCTCCCTCCTAACTTGTGGGCAGTCCTTCTTCAAATGATTGGCTCACCCACAGACAAAGTAGGCCCTAATCCTGCACTCACTCTAATGTCGCCGTCTGCACCGAGGACACACTGGGAAACTCCTCCAGTTGTCACTTCCGCCCTGACGGCCACTAAAAGCACCCCGTGCCCTCCTATCAGAACTGGGAGGAACGAAGGAATCTGGGGCCTTCCTCTTTTGCTCACTGGGGCCACTACCCTGACTGGATCCAACAAAAGAAGGCACTGTCCTCCTAGCATCGCGCCTAACAGCGCTCTCACTCCAGATCTGGTCCTCGGCCCCCTCAGCTGTAAGGGCCTTGTCCACAACCTGAGCATAGGTAGTAGTCCCTGGATCCAAGGTTATCTTCACATCACGGACGATCATAACATTCAGCCCCCGTACAAATCTGTCTCTTCTTGCCGCATCCGTCGACACTAAATCTGGCGCAAACTTCGCCAATCGATCAAATTTCAGTGCATACTCTGTCACGGTCAACCGCATCTGAGTCAGGTTGATGAACTCGTCAACCTTTGCAGTTCGAACTGCTACACTGTAATATTTCTCGTTAAAGATATTCTTGAATTCTTCCCAGGCCATGACTGCCACATTCCTTCTCTAAACCACAACATCCCACCAGATGCGGGCATCCTCTCTAAACATATAATTGGCACAAGCAACTCTCCCGTTTCCCTCAACCCTCATGAAATCTAGGATAGAGGAAACCATATTCATCCACTGCTCTGCCCGCAGTGGGTCTAGTCCACCCTCAAAGATGGGAGGATGTTTCTTCCTGAACCTTTCATACAGAGGTTCCCACCTGTTCTCAACCACAGGCTGAACCGGCACTGGCGCCGCACCCTGCTGAATTGGCAGCCCAGTGACCTGTGGAGGGGCCTGCTGCCTCAACTGACGAAGTTCTTCTTCTGTTCCCTGCAACCTTGCTTCCATTTCAGCAAACATCTCCTGCCAATTCTGTGGGGCAGGTGGAGGGTCCTGACCCTGATTGTCATCCTCGGCCCGACTGCCGCGGAGTCTGGATGATTGTCGAGGCATCACAACTATATGCCTGCAACCAATGACGCCGCCTATCAGGCATGATAACAAAATCCAATACCACCTCCCAATCACAACAGCCAATCATGAACAACAATCCAGATAGCATATAACACACAACGGGCCATGCCCTGGCATCGTGCATATGTTAACTAATTCATCATGTTCTATATGAAACAAGCAGGAAAACATGGCATTCAAGCACATATTCAAGCATATTAATCAACCATACCAACCATAGAGCTTGCTGACAGCGAGCGTACATGTTCGGTCAATCTCCAGAACCAATAAACCTTGGCTCACTCTGATACCAAGTTATAACGCCCTACTTCCTTGAGCCGTTACTAAGTGAGTTTAAAATGTGCTTTTAACTCACTAATCGAGGTTTTAAGGCAAATGTGTAATCAAACCATAAACAAGGTCGTAAACTTTGAAAATAATTCCATTTACTGAAAAATCAATAAATGTTTAACATTTGGGATCCCAAAATACTGTTTATAAATATTTACAACTCAAAATATATTTTAAGTTAACTATACGACAAAATAGGGTTCTTTACAAACAACATCCAAAAATACCCCTGGCCGTGGCAGCCAGGCAGACCAGACATGTACGCGCCGCGTCACGCTCTCCATACTCATGGTCGGTTGACTTTCTCCTTGCCCTTACCTGCACCACAGAGCACCCGTGAGCCAAAGCCCTGCAAGAAAACTCCACATAAACAGATAACATGTGCATATGAACCATTTAGCATATAACCAATTTGTCAACAAGCTAAACACATACGGCCATGCCGTCTCAGGCGCTTTACCAAGCCCTGAGTTGCGGTCTACACCATAAGGATATCCCAGGTATCCTTTAGGGTATTACCCTGGCAACTCGCACTCCATGTGCTAAACGTTGCTCCCGGACCCTTGCCGTTCTCGGCCTTCGCCGTTCCCGACCCTTGTAATCACTCACATATATGCATACACAGCATAATTAAAACATAACTTAAACATATACTAACACAATCAATGAGCTACACCCAACACATAATCATATAGGGTCGTGCCCTGCAACACAACTATGGGGCCTCACCCTGCTCTATGGGTACAACAGCTTTCTTACCTGTGTCCCGAGCTTCTTGAGCACTGAACCCTCGAGCACGATCCTCTAATCTGAGCCTCACCGAGAACCTAGTCACAACATATAGATAACACTCCCATTACTAATCAATTCAAAAACATCCTCCGGAACCGCTCCCGAGCTCCCGAGACCTCCCGGATCCCCACACGAGGTGGCGGAAGCGTCCCCCGAACCCCCTGGGCAAAAGCCTAAAAACTAAAATTTCCCCCTGCCAAGAGATGGCCTAGCGCCGCGGCGCCACCCTATGAGGGTCGCGGCACCTAGAAGGGCCCTCGTCCACTAATGCAGCCTAGCATCGCGGCACAGAAGAACAGGTCCGCGACGCTCCTACGCGAACCCAGAATTCTGGGTTTTCCCCTGCATTTTCCCCAAGCCAAAACACTCCCAAATCATTACCAAGACTTACCTAAGTCCCAAATTCAATTCAAAAACCCCAAATAAGCCATCTAACAACCTATAAACATCAACAACAGACCTAGATACACAATCGAACTCAAGAATCACTTAGTAGTTAAAAAATTCTCAAAACTTAAACCAGCCCTCAGAATTCTTAAACTAAACGAGAAATAACTTTCAAATATGCATGGAATTCATACCTCAAGATGGAATTCGACCTTGGGCTTCTTCCTACTCCAACTCCAAGCTAAATCTCTTTGATTCCCAGCTGAATTCTCACAAACAACAAGCTGCAAATTCACCTTCAACCCTAATTCTCAAATCCTCAAAACAAGCTTAAACCTTAAAGAAAACCCATGGATGAATTTCTTACCTCTGTGATTAACACACCCTTTAGCTGAAGCTTGAATTCAATTGCTCTAATCTCAGCCCTAAACCCCTTCCTTGATTCCAAGAGATTTGCCCTTCCTTCCTTTCCTTCTTGCTTCTTAACTTTCCTTAACTTTCAGCAAGAGATGAATTTGTCTAAGTGTAGAAAATGTGAATAGCTTTCCCACTCAGCCATAGATATCTAGATCCCAGCCAAAAGACCCATTTGCCCTTCCATCTAACCCATATTCTAACTAATCCACAAGGGCAACTTAGACATTTCCTATCTTCTTACAAACATACCATTTTCTCACCTAAAGTAACTATCCTCAATGGTTACCCAAGCCACTAAAATACCATTAACCATTAATTAAAAGTCCCCAACTAAATTTATAATATTCCCGAAATACCCCTAGGCTCCTCCCGAGCCGAGTATTGAATCCCGTTGTGACTTTAAGCGGAATATCTCTCTAGGACCGTCTCGGAACGTGCATCACCAATATATCACCATTATATCGAAAATATCACATATATTACATTTATGCCCTCAACGGGCTAAAATTACAAAATTTCCCCTAACTACCAAATGGGGCCCACATGTATATTTATTTCACCTAACCATGCATTTCTAATCACATAATCATCTAATACACATATATTATCATAATAAACCATTTATTGCCCTCCAGGCACGCTAATCAAGACCCAAAGTCTTATTAGCAAATTTGGGTCGCTACATATATTTTGTGGATTCTATTATCTTAATAATCTTTCTTTTACCTTCTTGATTTTTACTTTTAATTCATGTTTATATATTTGTCTTTAATATCTTTATTATTGTCTTTTATTGTATTTTCATTATACAAAACTCTCATCAATCTTTGGAGCTAGGTTAGAATTTGTTAATTTTGATTTAAAATAGTTTTCTTTTCGATTTTAGACAACTCCTTTGGGTTCGATCTCGTGTTTACACGAACACTATATTCCATATACGATTCGTGCGCTTGCGAGTTATAAATATTTAAAACATACCCGTTTTGGGTCCATCAGGGTCGTTACGGTGCGTATTTCAAACAGTGCTAAACTCGCTAACCGAGTTATTTGGCCATAATCATGTAACTAAGTATGATTAGCGGTTTAGGGGTTAAAATTTTTGGTTAAGATATAACGTTTCATTAGAACGTTTACTGTATACATTGGGATCCAAAAAATATAATTTAAAGGTTTATTACAACAAAATATTTACAACCAGCCGATCTAAGCGACAAAACAGGGTTTAACCCTAGTTCCTCTCCTTCAAACCTCGACTGTGGTGGTCGAGCAGCTCCATATGTACACATCGTCACCTAAGCTCTCCAACTCAAAGATGGTCCAGCTTTCTTTTGCCTTTACCTGCACCACATAACACCTGTGAGCCGAAGCCCAGCAAGAAAACTCAATATGCTCAAGAATAATCATATCATAATATCAAATCATATATGGCATGCCTAGCAAACATAGCTCTATTCAAGCATGCAAATAAATTTAGATAATGCTGGGGAATCGAGGATAAGAAATCCTGCCCTCCTGATTGGATGACTACCAAATCGATCCTAATCAGATGAGTGATTTAACACTTGAGGTTCTGGTAAACCATACTGAGTGACTGACAAGCAAGTCACCACAGGGCTCAGCCCCCAAAGCCATGCAAATGATGATTAGAATGATCATACAGAGCTTATAGCCCTGAACAGATGAGTGAATATCACTTTGAGGTTCTGTTAAACCATAATGAGTGACTGACAAGCAAGTCACTATGGGGCTCAGCACCCATAGCCGTGTGATGGAACTGTCACCTGGGCTTTCCTGCAATGGCTCTGATCAAATGAGTGATTGACGGGTAGTCACTAGCTTAAACAGATGAGTGACTGATGGGTAAGTCACACGGGGCTCGGCACCCACAGCCATGTGACTAAATAGTCACTGTGGCTCTAAGTAACTAGCCTTTGGCTAGAAAAGGGCTTATAGTATTCATCGAACTTGAGGTCGGTCCAGAATTAATGCTCTTGTTGAGTCATCTAATGCAGATGTCGATTAGATCTAATCTTTTATTGGCTCTGCGTTCATGACGCTTGTGCCGTTTCTGTCTCTTAGGTCAATAACACGTGACCAATGCCAAATCTGAACAGTCAGGGCCATGCACAAGTAAGCAATGCTACCAAGCATATATCATATGTCAAATATCCAAATACAGGGCATTCAACATGCTTACTTAACAATTGCTAGCACAATTAAGATCATGCATAAACGCAGAGGCTCAAGCTCTGAACAATCTCATATTCAATATCCATGGCATGCCCTAATCACATGTTTCTCATGCATCACATTTAAACATCCAACATGCATCAAGAATAACCATGCATGTCACATATGAGGTGCAGTTTTCTTACCTTTGGTCCAAGCACAGGTTACCAATAAATGAGCCACAAGCATGATCCTTATTCCAAGCCTCTAGTGATAACCTAGTCACAACCATAAATGATGATCCAATGAGTTCAAGATCTAAAAAAAATTCCAGAACCAAGACCTAGCCTCTGAGACACCCAATCCTACTAAACTGGGTAGTACGAATGATCCCGAGGCCTAAGGTTTGAGTTCCCAAGCATAAAACATCATTTCGGCCATAAATACCCTTAAGCGCCGCGACCCCAAATCACTGAGCCGCGACCCCCAGCCAAACAAAGAATACCAGGGGCAAGAGCCACGGTGCCCCACACCTAGTACCACGGCCCCCAGAGCTCACAAAGCCCTCCACCTGCTTCATCGAGCTTGGGCCGCGGTGCCCAAGAACAGGGCCGCGGCCCAACCTCGGACCAGCCATTTTTCTCCGACTTTAACCTTTTAAAACCTTCCAAAAACCTATCCAAACATCTCCAAACACAAAAATCAAAGTTCTCAAACATCCCCATGATCCAAAACCAACAAAACCCAAGTCTCAAATCTAATAAAAACTCATCACAACACAAAGTCCAATTCAAGCTTAAAAACTTTAAAAACTTAAAACTTGAATTACCTCCAATAGAGTTGTTTTTAACTAAATACTCCGGCTAATAAGCTTCTAATCTTTCCTAGGATCGCTATGCCTCGACCCTCGCTTGAATCCGAGTCCTAGAACTCAAGTTACCTTCGAAAATGCGATCGGGAGATGAAAATGGAACTTTGAGGGAGAGAGAACGTATAGAACGTTCTTTTTATTTCTTTAAAGGTTACTTCAAGCTTAAGTAGCCTCAACCAAATCCTAACGCTCGGGGTCCCGAAAACACTCCCAGGGGAAAAATAGTCAAAACCTCCAGAATTTCCCCCTGATCTTACTAACTCCTAATTCATCACCAAATATTGATTCCCATTACTCAATAACCTGGTAATGCTCTAAATACCCCTTGACTCACTCCGAGTCAAGCATAAATCCCGTTGTGACTTTCCCACTAGCTTCCCTCCTAGGATCGTCTTGTGCTGAGTAACCCTGGCATAACCAAACAATAATAAAACACCACACACATATCACATATATGCCAAATATGCCCAAAATGGCCAAAATATGAAAATCACCCAATTACTCAGAAATGGGTTCACATGCATATTTAATACACCTAAACATGCATATTATCATTTAATCATATAATAAATCAATTATGGCCCTCCCGGCCTCCTAATCAAGGTCCTAAACCTTATTAGGAAATTTGGGGCATTACAACTGCAACGTCCTCTATGACAATAGTGTCGAGCTCACCGCTGCGGTAACCTCTCTCACCTTACTATTTGTTATAATTTTGCTTAGTGTATATTCTAACTTGATCCATTTGTGTGTTAGTCTTTAACCGAAGTTGCTCAACTAAATTACAAGCTGAACAACGAGGTCCACGCGAGCATGTCTTATGCCCAGGAGTCGAAGAATCTCCAACTCAAGCTTGCTGATGAGTTTAAGGCTGCAATGTCAAAGCTGGAATTTGAGATTAAAGAGAAGAGCTCCAGGGTTGAAGAGCTTGAGAAGCTGAATGCCAAACTCAAGGAGGAGAAATAGGCCACCTTCAAGATAATGGAGGGTGAAAAGGCTCATCTCCTTGAAGAGTTCAAGCAGAGGAAGGATTGGGCAGTTGACTTGGCTATGTATAGGATTTGGGCCAGCAATGCCAATCTTGACACTAACTTCTTGGGCTCTTTTGAGGAAGAGCTCGTGGCCAAGTGGCAAGCTCGGCTAGATGGGGAGGAAGCTGCTCGGGAGGATAGTCATGCTATTCGTCCTGGCGAGGGTAGTGCTTTCGATGATGCTGAGAAGGCTAAGGAGGGTGCTCCTGCCTCCTAAATCTCGATCCTGGGCTGCGTCCATCTGAGACTTTTGTAATAGTTTTTATCTTTTGCTTTTTATGCCTTTGAGGCAAAAACGATTTACAGCTCGTAAAAGAGCTATTTATTTATGATATTTGTAATACCATATTTGACTTCACTTTAATATTTTTGCTTTACATCTCTTGAATCGAAACATTTCAAGCAATTTATATTAAAAGTTTGCCTTTATGTCTGTTTATTCATACAAACACACGCTGGATTTCAGATCAAGTTTCTATGCATTCTCTCATAGTTTGTTCGATATATCTATGTCTGATCTCGTTATTTGTCAAGGTCGGAGCTTACTTTTACCATGCACTCGAAAGTACTTATATGGTGTGTAAGGTAGGTAGTTTAGTTATATCCTGCTTTTCTAGTTACTTTTCCTCGTCCTCAGGTACCTCCCCCAAGTTATGAGGTCAAAACTATCTTTTTGCAAGATATTCCAGCCTCGATCTCGACTTATTTTGAAGTGGATTTATTTATATCCCATCTTTTTGTCGATTAGTTTTAGCTGGCTTGTTCCAAACCTATTTAGGTCGTGTTTGGTTTGTAATCCATACACTTTTATATTTTAATAATCTGGTTTCGTCCAAATTATCTAAGTTCACGCATTTGGTTATATCCAAACACTTTATTTTTAATAATCTGGTTATGTCCAAATTATTTAAGCTCGCGCATTTGGTTATATCCAAACACTTTATTTTTAATAATCTGGTTATGTCCAAATTATTGCTTGTTTAAGCTCGCGCATTTGGTTATATCCAAACACTTTATTTTTAATAATCTGGTTATGTCCAAATTATTGCTTGTTTTCGTGTATGCTATTTTTGAGTTATTTATTTTTTCAAACGAGCCTATGAGATCAATTCCCCAGACTGCAAATGGCCATGGGGAGGTCATCATAGTTAGCTCAGAAGGTGGAGCTCGCGGGATTGTAGCGAACCGCTGGCACTTATCGCATCTCTTGACATACTCAAATGAGTCTGCTTTGATAGTGGGCCAGAAGTATCCTTGTCGTATGATTTTCTTAGATAAGCTATGCCCCATAGTGTGGTCCCCACAGAGTCCTTCATGAATCTCTTCCAAGATTTTTTTGGCCTCGGGTAGAGTCACACATCGGAGTAGTGGCATAGAGTATCCTCTCCGATATATCCTTCCTTCCACAATAGTGTATTTGGGAATCTGATACATCAGTTTCCGAGCCTTATTCCATTCTGCTGGGAGAATGTCAGTTTCAAGGTAATCAACTATTGGGGTCATCCAGGTTGGCTCGGAGTTAATCATGCAGACATCTTCCTATTCAGGCTCGCTAATACTACGTGTCGACAGATGCTCGATTGGCACAAAATTCAGCGCATCGATCTCGGTGGATGTGGTGAGCCTGGCTAGGGAGTCTGCATTCGAATTTTGTTCTTGGGGAACCTGCTCTATTGTATAGAACTTGAAATGTTCGAGTGTTGTTTTTGCCTTCTCTAAATACGCGGCCATCTTTGTTCCGCGAGCCTGGTATTCCCCTAAAATTTGGTTGACCATCAACTGCGAGTCACTGTAGCAATGTATCGCCTTAGCCTTGAGTTCCTTGGCTATTCGAAGTCCGGCCAATAGGGCTTCATATTCAGCTTCGCTGTTAGATGCTTCAAAGCCAAACCTTAAGGCAGAGTGAAATCGACTTCAAGTTGGAGTGATCAATATGATTCCCGCCCCCGATCCATTTTCGTTGAAGGATCCATTAACATAAAGTTTCCACAACTCGCGGGTTGTGGTTATAACTTCATCATCAGTCACTCCAGTACATTCCACTATGAAGTCTACCAGAGCCTGCCCTTTTATGGTTGTTCTCGAATGATAAGTGATCTCAAATTGTCCGAGCTCAACAGGCCATTTTAATAATCGGCTCGAGGATTCTGGCTTTGACAAGACTTGTCGTAGTGGTTTGTCGGTCAGCACATGGATGGGGTGTGCTTGGAAGTAAGGGCAGAGCTTTCGAGATGAGTGAATTAGGCTGAGAGCCAACTTCTCCATTAAGGGGTATCTCGATTCTGCCCCCAGTAATGTTTTGCTGACATAGTATACTGGCTTTTGTACCTTCTGGTCTTCTCGGACAAGCACGTCGCTGATGGCGTGCTCGGTTGTAGCGAGATATAGGTACAAGATTTCTCCTGTGATAGGTTTTGACAAGATAGGAGGCTCCGCAAGGTGCTTCTTGAGCTCCTGAAATGCTGGCTCACATTCCTTTGTCCACTCGAATTTTTTTCCCCTTCTAAGAAGGTTGAAGAATGGAAGACAGCGGTCTGTAGATTTTGAGATAAACCTACTTAATGCCGCCATCCGTCCAATCAAACTCTAGACATCTTTATGTTTTCGAGGTGAGGGCATATCAATTAGAGTTTGTATCTTGTTAGGATTAACCTCTATTCCCCGCGCGTTCACAATGAAGCCCAGGAACTTCCCCGACGATACTCCAAAGGAGCATTTCTAGAGGTTGAGCTTCATGTTGTACTTTCGTAGCACGGCGAAGCATTCTTCGAAGTCGTCTACATGGTTATTGTTATGTTTAGATTTGACCAACATATACCTCCATGTTATTACCTATCTGCTCGGAGAACATCATGTTTACGAGACTTTGATACGTGGCTCCAGCATTCTTAAGCCCGAAAGGCATGACATTGTAACAGTACAACCCTTTATCTGTCACAAAACTCGTATGCTCTTAGTCCAGGGCATGCATGGTAATCTGGTTATATCCAGAATAAGAATCCATGAATGACATAAGACCGTGCCCAGCTGTGGCATCTACGAGCTGATCGATCCGAGGTAGGGGAAAGCAGTCCTTAGGACATGCCTTGTTGAGGTCAGAATAATCGATACAAGTTCGCCATGTTCCATTAGGTTTCGAAACCAAGACCGGGTTTGCGATCCAATCAAGGTAGAAGGCGTCTCGTATAAACCGGATAACCTTTAATCTATCTACTTCTTCCTTTAAGGCTTTCTTCTTATCATTGTCCAGGAGCCTTCGCTTTTGCTGCTTCGGGGGGAAGCTTTTGTCAATGTTAAGTTCATGGCTTATTACATTAGGACTTATTCCTACCATGTCTGAATGCGACCATGCGAAAACATCCTGGTTCTCCTTTAAGAAGTCAATTAATTGCTATTTTGTTTATTCTGAAAGGCTTTTCCCTACCTTCACAATTTTTGGGGGATCAACTTCCTCGAGCTTGACTTCTTCGAGCTCTTCTAGCGGCTCGAGATCAGCCCTTTCTTCTACTCTAGGATCAATCTCCTCGTCTATTTCGAGGACTGTCCCATCCTAATTCTGAATTACAACAAGTGTTTGTGCACTTGTCTGCTTCTTCTCTCTAATGGAAATGCTGTAGCATTTCCTTCCTTCTAGCTGGTCCCCTTTCAGAGTCTTGATGCCACTAGAAGTCGGGAACTTGATGGCCAGATGCCTAACGGACGAAACTACCCCCAACCCTATTAGGGCGGGTCTCCTGAGTAGTACGTTGTAGGCCGATGGGAGATCCACCACCACGAACTCCATCATCTTGGTTGTCGAGACTGGGAAGTCTCCCAAGGTTACGAGGAGTTCAATGGATCCCATACATGCAATCCCTTATCCTGAAAATTCGTACAACATTGTTGCACAAGCCTTTAGGTCGCGAAGCGCGAGTCCCATCTTTTCTAAAGTGGCCTTGTAGAGGATATTCACTGAGCTTCCGTTATCAATCAGGACTCGGTGTACCCTCTTGTTCGCGAGCTAAAGGGTTATGACCAACGGACATTATGAGGGAACTATACATGGGATGCGTCATCTTCAGTAAAAGTTATAGGTTGAGATTCAACCCTTTGTTGTTTCAGAGCTCTGGGTTCGAGTTCGTAGGGAGACCCGTCACCAGTTTTCAGCTCATTCACGTACCTTTTCTGGGCATTCCTGCCTGATCCTGCAATATGGGGTCCCCCTGAGATGGTTATGACATCTTCTCCATCAATCAGAGGGGGTCGTTCATCTTCTCGTGCTCGGGAGTTATTGTTCTGGTTAGGCGGTGCAGCTGCTGCCCTCTGGCTGGTGGAAGCCTGGTTGGGGTTTTGATTTCTTACATACTGCCTGAAATATCCTCTCGAGATCAGACCTTCAATCTTATCTTTTAATTTCCTACATTCATCGGTTGTATGTCTGATATCCCTATGGAATCTGCAGTACTTATTGGAGTCTCTTTTCGCCCTTTGGTTTCTCATGGGGTCAGGCCGTCTGAAAGGGACCTGGTTTCCATTAGCCAGATAGATATTCTCCCAAGACTCATTGAGCTCGGTATACACCTTGTATACGGAGAAATATCTTTCCCCTTTCTTCTTATTTCCTCCTTCCGCCTCAAGATTATTCCCTTCATTTTTCTTTCTTTTAGAAAAGTTGTCCCCGGGGGTTTTTAGGTCGTTGGATCCACTGAGGTCGAAAAAGAGTTTGTGTTTGTTGTTGTAGTTATGGGCTGAGAGGTCATATTCAACGCTGACCTCGCCTCTTCTACATTAACAAACCTCTAAGCTCGTCGATTGAACTCGGTTAAGGACCTTACGGGCTTTCTTTGCATGTCTTCCCACAGAGCACTTCCAAGCATTACTTCGGCTCGAACAACCATTAAATGGCCACTGTCGTCGACGTCATGAGCTCGAGCGACTTCCAAGTTAAACCTTGTGAGATAACTTTTCAGTGTCTCATTTGGTTGTTGTCGGACATTGGTCAAGGCAGATGCCTCAGGCCTAATGCCGACCATGGCCTTGAATTGCTTCTTGAAATCTCTTGATAACTGATCCCAAGAAGCAATCGAATGTCTCTTATATTTTTCAAACCAGTTCTTTGTTGGTCCCGTGAGCGAGGCTGGGAACAGCATGCACCTGAACTCGTAGCCCGCATTACTGGCTCGCATAATTGTGTTGAACGTACTTAAATGACTGTACAGATCCGAATTCCCATCAAACGGTGGGACATGAGGAATTTTGAACCCTTGAGGAAACGGGGTGCTGGAAATATGTGGGGCGAAGGGCTCGAGTTCTTCATCGAACTCTTCGTCCCATTCCCGGCCTCGTTCATTTTGCAAGAGCCTGAATGCTCTTTCCAACTATTCAATCCTTTCTTGGACTGGATATACGGGGGGTCTGACTTGAAGCAACGGGAACTGGTTATCGTTGATTACAACTCCAGTTCCCTGCCTCGGCACGGGATGCTTGCGCCCGTTGAGATGGTCTCTCAGGTCTGAATTCGGGGGATTGTCACGCCCCCGATTATGGTTTAAATGCTCCCATAAATTTGGGTGATCATCTCAATTTCCAGTGTTTCTACGTTCCTGGTCATATATACTTATAGATCTGGTGTCACCCGAGCCTTCACTGACATGGCTCGTTGCATGGTTATTTCAAGATGGGAATCTTGCTGGCTGTCTCGTCTCAATAGTGTGAGATTGAGACATTTGGCTTCTCGTGGGATGTGGACCCCTATGCTCCCTAGCGGTTTCCCCATTTCCACGCCTTCACCCAGCTCGCCTTTCCTTATCACCCTGGATCGATTGTGCGTTCCTCTGAGTTGATGAGGGATGCCTTATTGGCGATGGTGGGTGTCTTATTGGCGATGGTGGCTGCCATCCATTACGGGGCCAGAAGGCCCTGAGTTTGTTCGATCAGGTTCTGCAACATTCTGCGCATTACCAGGATTTTGGGTTCGAGCCTCCGAAGGGGCTCGGTTATTCCCTACTCCGGCTGGTGCCTCCGCAGTTGGTTTGGTAGGACCTTCAGCTCGGTTACTTCTCCAGGTTCTCGGCAAAGCAGGCTGTTCTGCTGGTGGCGGAGGTTGCTCCGCTCTTCGGGTGGCCGAGTTTTTGCGCGGCCGCCCTCGATGTTATATTATTTCATATAATATAATATTAGATTAAATAATGTGACAAAATGTGATTTGTCACACCTTGTAACATATTATTTAGAGTCACAAAAATTAGACACATGTGTGTGCCCAAATGTGACATATTTTGGAGTTACAAAATCAGTTACAAATTTGTAACTCCCAAATATTACCCAATAATGTGTATATTATATGTTACACATTTGAGATTGGATTTCACAAAGTCATGATGATATATGACTGTTGGAGACATGTTTTTAACTCCCAATAGGTGTTTGGAGGTTACAAAATCATGTGGTAAAGGATTTGGGACGTTTTGGAACGTTTTGGAAAAATGACTTTTTTGTGCTGAAAATGGCCTGTGGCCACGACCACTGACTTTCAGTGGCCGCGGCTTGGGGGACAGAAGCCAGTGGCCGCGGCCACTGAAAAGTCGTGGCCGCGGCCAGTGAGGCTGACAGCCTATGTGAATTTTCAGTTTTTTCCAAATTGAACGGTTCTAACATCCCAAATAACTCCCAAATCTCCATTTTAATTCCATAAACATCCAATTAAACATTGGTAACAGCCATGAGGGTTGGTGGAATTTGAAATTCAAAGGGGTATCTCAAACTCTATAAATAGGAGCCTAATGCTCACTTGTATGACACACCATTTTTCATCCACAAAGCACTTGGCTGAAAAATACACCAAAAGGCTTGATAATTCCAGAGAGCTATTTCCTAGAGAGATCCCTTAGTGCTTAGAGAATAGGGGGAAATAAGCTTTTGGATAAAGGTCTTGAACCTTGTTCAAGTTGGTGATCCCCACTACTTTACACTTTGGTTGTGTGAGAGTTTGTTTATGTTTTCATTCTTTTGATCTTGTTGATCTTATTTACTTGTATTATTATTGTTTTGAGTTTGTAATCTTCTTCTCCTACATCTTTCTAGTTACTTGTATTTTGAACAATTGAGTTTTAATATTTATTTAATCAATTACCTTGTTTATTGTATTTCTGCATAGAGTTGTATATTGGTTTTTCCATATTTCCATTGAGCAATAATATATATTCTCTAACAATCAAAAGCTTAATTTCATTTTCAATGGAAGGAGAAACCATGGAGATCATTGATAACTCTATAAAATAGAGTTATTTTACCACTTTTTATGTGCTAATTGTTGCTTAATTCTTGAGTTTTTTAATTGATTTATCAACTTTTTAAGTGATTTTGAATTTATTAGGTTAATTTTGATTTTTATATATTTTTGTGTGTTTTTATAGTTTATTATTGAAAAATGTTATAGTTTAATTATTTAAAAATAATATTGTTAAGTTAGGAGTAAAAAGATGCAATTTTGAGTTTAAATGTTTAAGTAAATTAAATTTTAATTAATATTTTCATTGAACTTTTGTTGTATATTTCATTATTGAAAATATTTAGTTTTAATTTAATTTATGTTTGTTTTATAGGGAATTTTTTTTTATATGTTAATTGCTCTTGAAAAGCAAGAAGAATGGTGAAAAAAACATGGCACTTTCAAGAAAGCAAGATAAATAGTTGGCATTTATAAAAAAAAAAAAAACAAGCTTCATTTGGGCCCAAGCCCAACAGCTTTTCCACCTCAGATGCCCAGCAAGCTGCCAATTGCTCCAGGCCAACCTCCTGACTTCACCTCACGTTCAAGCTGCTTCCCAGCCGTACGGACAAGCAAGCATATACCACCATCAGCCTTCACGTGTTACCTTAGCATCAGCTCCATCAAAGCCATCAGCAGCCGTGTATCTCCATACACTTCACATAGCATCACGCCTATCACCAGATGCTCCTTCCAGCACACGGGCCTTAGCATGTCTTCACCAAAGCCTCAATTCTCTCCAACGCCAGCTTCACAAAGGCACCACAGCAAGCCCAATTTGCCTCTCAACCCAATCAGGCCCAACAACATCCCATGCCTAAACCAGCTGCCAAATAGCCACAAAAATGCCAAAAATCATGTTTTTCATTCCCAATATTTTTCACTCAAATATCAATTCACTCTTCCCTATTTTTCTTACCTAAATAAACATTTCTAATTTATTTTTTACCCTAGCTTTTCACCAATCTTTTACCCAACCAAACATTTCATTTTTCCAACACTCTTACACTTACTCTATTTATCCTACCACTTCCCAACACAATTAAATTAATCAATTTATTTATTTTAATTTGATTAATTTAATATCCATATTTTGCCTATAAATAGAGTCTTGTAAGACCATTTGGGGAGCTCTTCTTCTTCATTTTTTTTTCAATATCTTCTACACATTTTTCTCTCTTCTTTTCACTAGTTTCTCTCTACCATTTTCATCTTTTGAAGAGCATGTCAAGTATGTTATTTTGTAATTTTTATCTAGTTATGAGCTTCTAATCTTTTTCAAAGGTTATTAAGATGATGATGAAGCAAAATGTAACTAGATAGTATTTTTTTGTTGTATGTTGATTTCCCATTTGTACAACATTGTTTATGGATTTTTCTATCAAAGATATGCATTTTTCATCTATTATTGAGTGTTAAAGCATATTACACTTAGTTCTTCATTATGCAAAAATATGATATTCTTTGATTAAATGTTTTTCATTAAATTGTTCACATCTAATTCTTAGAGCATAAGTATCATATTTTGCCTAAACATAATCTCTTTGATTTTTTGTAGTTTCATTAGGTTGTAACACAACTAATGCTTAGAAATTATATCTTAGATTAGTAAAGAAAAATCCTACCTTTTTGAAAGAGTAACTTGTGCTTGAATAGAAAATATATTTTGAAAAAATATATAGTGTGATTTATTTCAACTATATTAAAACTTGGGAATCAATATACTTATAAATACTATTGAACTTGCATTTTGTGGATTCTAAAATCTTAATAATCTTATTTTATATATCTCATTTGAAAACAGTTTTTCTATTTAATCTTAAATCTTTTTATTACTTGTGTTTTATTTTTCTAAAACAAAATCTCATCAAATATTTGGAACTAGGTTAGAATATTCTTGCTTTGTTTGAAATAGTTTCTTTTGATGTTAGTCAACTCCCATGGGTTCGACCTCGTACTTACATGAACATTATATTCCGACACGATTCGTGCACTTGCGAGCTTAAATATTAAAACACCCTCTTTTGGGATCAACAATCATATGAGGATCCAACTTTGAAAAGATGGTAAGATAAGGTAATGCTCTTCTTTGGTTTTCTTAGAAGATCTATTGGTTTTCTTTAGTGATAGAAATGAGAAGAAGAAAATGTTATAAATGAGATTCATTGTTTTCTAATCTCCTTAGTTTTTTAGTGATTAGATTAGAAGATAATTTAATATCTTGAGTTTTATGATATGTGATTAATATGTAAATAATCTAGCAGACTATTGGGTAATATACTTTCATGTCATAGAATTGTCCTATTTTGTGTTAATGGGAAATTATTAGAATGACAACTATATGAGTTTTATATGACATGTATAAATATATTGATTTTGTGAATCAATAGAAATGTGAAATCATATGTGTATGATATTTGTAATTCATGTTTTCATATTAATAAAGAGCCATATTAGTATGATATTAGTCATGTATGTTGACAACTATGTGAAATTATAATCATGCAAACATTTGTGAGATGTTAATATATTTATCCTATATTATTGCAATGTGATGAGTTACCATTTATTTGGTAAATAAAAGAAATTATTTGAGAAATGAGATTTCTCATTTAAGTGTAGACCATCTCACTTTATGAGATAAGAAAATATGAAACTAAGGGGGTTACATCTTTTAATGGTTGTGTCTTGCCATTGCAAGAAAAATAAATCAAAGTGGATTCAAAAAATTGTGGGATGATATGTTGACTCAATAGACTTAAAGTCTAGAGTGTGGTCAAATGAAATATATTTGAGAATTATTTAGTGACAATAATTCTTAAATATTCAATGAGGAGACATTTCAAAATTGGAGAAGCAATTTTGAATCTTTACACGAATGGTGAATAAAAGAGAACTTTATTCTTTTTGGTTAAAGATGGTGATATGTTTAAATTAATCTCAATGAGGAAATAATTTTAACATAAAACATAAGAAATCAAAGTGTTTAAATAAATCAATGAGGGTTTATTTTCTTTGATTTAAAGTGTTTAAAAAAAAAATTGACATCTTCATTTTGATTTTGATGAGGAAATCAATGGATGTCAAATTGTTGTTTTCAAAAGAGATTCTTAAGAAATACACAAAAGTTGTTTAAGTGATTTTGAGATTATTTAGACAACTAAAAGTAAAAGTTGCTTTGAAAGAAATGTGTCTTGTTTTAGCAAGTAAATAAATCAAGATAAACATTGAGGTTTTATCTTGAGAGTTATCATGTGGCATAGAGGACTCATGACGAACTTTGAGAATCATAGGTCTAGATTTATCTTGGAGGATAAATGACTTATTAGAAATGAAGAGATTTCTATTTTAAAGTGATATTTTATTATCATTATGTGAGAAATGTGGGGGTGATGCTCCAAAATTAATCAATTTATTTTGTTGTTAATCAATTGATTAATTTGGTCATTCTATCAAATAGGTGATTTGAAATTACACATTCTAAATCACATTGGGTATATGTGTATAGAATGGATATATCTAGACATGCTTGGTGTCTAAAGTTACTGTTTGTAATATTTTGATTCAAGAAGGAATCAATTTAAAACATAAAGGAAAATTTAGAAACAAAGAGATTTCTAGAATTAATATTCAAATGTTTATCTTGGATATTAAACTATAACATAGTGGGGGTGTTGACTATGGTCAAAATCACTATTTTAAAGGGGTAACTATTTTAATCAAACTATGGCTAGCAACAAAGTATGAATAAAATAATGAGAGTGTCTAAGTATGCAGACATGAGAAAAGAAATGATTCAAATGGAATCATTTCTACATCTCAAGAGATGGGACTTAGACTCCCTAAAGAGATTCACGGTTGATGGTAACCTATCTTAATACTAGTAACCAAACTAGTATTAGGTTCAATAGGTAATAACAAGTCAATCAAGTGAATAGATAGTAGTACTCAAATTTTGTCCCATCTGAGATATGAGTACTAGTGTGTTACCAAAATGAGGGTTAAAACAGAAAGGTTTTTTAATAGAACTCAGTCTTGAAAAGACAAGTATTTTAGGGTAACAAAATACTGTAAGAGTTCTACCTATATAGACCTAGGGGTGGTGCCGCCCCTCATGAGAATTGGGAGTCATTCTCAAGAAAAGTCTATGAATGGAATGTGCACATGGCCATTAACGGTGCAAAAGCGAGACATTGAGGTCTCAAGTGAACACAGCAAAGGTGTGTGTGTTATCACCGGTTTGTTATCAAGGGATAGTGGTTCAATGCTTCGGCAACCAAAATTTCAACAAACTTTGTGATAATTACACTAAGGTAAAATTCAAGTCGAAAGACATTTTACTTTATGCACCAATGCAAATGTTTCTATAGAGAGTGATTATTTAATCAAGTGGGGTAATATTATATTTTAATATAATGTTTGACTGATTAAATAAGTGTTACAAAAAGTGATTATTTAATCTAGTGGGGGAATGTTATATTATTTCATATAATATAATATTAGATTAAATAATGTGACAAAATGTGATTTGTCACACCTTGTAACATATTATTTAGAGTCACAAAAATTAGACACATGTGTGTGCCCAAATGTGACATATTTTGGAGTTACAAAATCAGTTACAAATTTGTAACTCCCAAATATTACCCAATAGTGTGTATATTATATGTTACACATTTGAGATTGGATTTCACAAAGTCATGATGATATATGACTGTTGGAGACATATTTTTAACTCCCAATAGGTGTTTGGAGGTTACAAAATCATGTGGGAAAGGATTTGGGACGTTTTGGAACGTTTTGGAAAAATGACTTTTTTGTGCTGAAAATGGCCTGTGGCCGCAGCTTGGGGGACAGAAGCCAGTGGCCGCGGCCACTGAAAAGTCGTGGCCACGGCCAGTGAGGCTGACAGCCTATGTGAATTTTCAGTTTTTTCCAAATTGAACGGTTCTAACATCCCAAATAACTCCAAAATCTCCATTTTAATTCCATAAACATCCAATTAAACATTGATAACAGCCATGAGGGTTGGTGGAATTTGAAATTCAAAGGGGTATTTCAAACTCTATAAATAGGAGCCTAATGCTCACGTGTATGACACACCATTTTTCATCCACAAAGCACTTGGCTGAAAAATACACCAAAAGGCTTGATAATTCTAGAGAGCTATTTCCTAGAGAGATCTCTTAGTGCTTAGAGAATAGGAGGAAATAAGCTTTTGGATAAAGGTCTTGAACCTTGTTCAAGTTGGTGATCCCCACTACTTTACACTTTGGTTGTGTGAGAGTTTGTTTATGTTTTCATTCTTTTGATCTTATTGATCTTATTTACTTGTATTATTATTGTTTTGAGTTTGTAATCTTCTTCTCCTACATCTTTCTAGTTACTTGTATTTTGAGCAATTGAGTTTTAATATTTATTTAATCAATTACCTTGTCTATTGTATTTTTGCATAGAGTTGTATATTGGTTTTTCCATATTTCCATTGAGCAATAATATATATTCTTTAACACTCAAGGCCTACATGGTGGAACGTGAACGTCCCGCGGAGGCGGAGCTGGGTATCTGGTGGAGGTGGAGCCTGAGCCGCCTGCGCTTCAGCAGCTAGTATGGCTAGTTCTTCGTTGCGTTTCTTAGCTTCCGCCAACTGTTTTCGCAGTTGGCGATTTTTGAGTTCCACTATCGGGACGTATCGTTCAAGATTGTAGTACATGTCCTCGTCGTCCCTAGGGACAGGTGGTCCCCGAGAGTCGGATGAACCACTCATCTCATCGGGGTCAGAATTCACCATAGGCTGCTTTCCAGGGCGCTGGGGGTACTCAGCTTCATCTAAAATTTCCTCCTCAGGAATATTGGGATCATTTGCAGCCATTGCTAATTCGAGAGGTTTCCTGATTAAACAGACTCACGCACGCACTGTTTAATGGCTCCCAATGAAAGCACCAAACTGTTGACGTCATTTTTCGTCAACTTAAATAGGAGAGCAATTAAACAAGAAGATATTGGAGCAAATGAACAAAAAAGAACACAGGAGGATTTTTACGTGGTTCAACAGTTAACTCTACCTAGTCCACTAGTCTATATTATTAAGACTTTGGAGTTTTCTGGAAACTCTTCAGATAACAGTTGCCCATAGTTTTTTCTCTAGAATCAGTATCCCAGTCCCTTACAAATGGTGCAACCTTCTCTATTCATTCCCACATATCTCGGGAAGATATTCTGCAAATCAATTAATATAATGCTATTTAATGCATTATTTCCTACATACACAGAAACGTCCCATAAAATATGGGATCGGATAACAGATTAAATGATATCCCTTAAATATTGGGATTGTACAACAATAAACATATTCACACGTAACTGATTAATCAGGATACGGGATTCATCAAATATTCGAGATTAGCAGCTAGCATTGAACTCGCCGAGGCTATCAGTCAATCACGAGCTCGCCGCCTAGTTTCGCCTATGCACGGAACAAGTAGATGTTGACGATGTGCTACATGCAAGCTTACACTTCCCGAGCTTGAGCCATCTCGCTTGAAGGCAATCAGGGAGAAATATATACAAGTGTCATACTATGGCCATTGCGAGCTCAAAGCATATTCGAGGCTATACATCCTCGAGGTCGTTGTTTACTTCAAAGAGGTCCGACGGTTGGATCATATGACGACCGCATATATTTCAAGCACACACCTGACGAGCCCAGTTTTCGGGGTCATGACTTCTTATCTCGAAATCTAGGTGTAACATTTTGCCTCTTCAAAAGTATCAGTTTGAATCCTATGAGAAGAAAACTTTTGAACTGCCATTCTTGGAAACTGTAGCATCAACTGCACTCGAGTGTGGACACGCGTCAGCCAGGTACTGGATGGTCAGAGTATTAAATTTATAAAATAATCTATTTGATTTTTTATACTTTATATTTAAAATACAAAATTTTGGAAACGAAATATAATTATTAATTTATTTTATAAAAAAATTCTAAAAGTAATTTCTATAAATCTTTAAACAATCACTTCTTAGATTTTAAAAATAATAAATATTATCAATACTATTATCATTTTTTTGAATGCAACTTTAGAATAGGCTTGACTAACTATATTTAAAATATATATTAAATAATGAAGGTATATAATACTATGGACTATTGTTAAATTTATCACTTAATATAATTGTCAAAGTTTTATGATTGAAAAAAAAAACATTATTTTGGAAACTGTTGACGCGGTTCTTCGGCAACAGGTAATTAAGAGAAGAAGAGAAAGAGATTAGTACTTAAAAGTAGAACCGCCGCAGATATGAAATCTTTGTGAGAAGAACTAGGTGACCCTAAACACGTTTTTTAAGTGGTTCGAAGGTTAAAATCCTTCTACTCCACTAGTCAATATTATTGATCTTTTCTGGGTAATTGGTTTACAAAATATATAGTTCTTACAAGACTATTTTTTCCAACCTCTATCAATTCCCAGGGTCTCCATATTTATAGGAGAAGGCACCTGGAAATTGGTAGGGAGGTCATCCCGTGACCTTACCATTTGTCATATCAAGTCTGTGATATTCATGATTACTTCCTAAACCTGACACACAAGTGTGGTCTAATCAGTATGGAAGGAGATAATGGGCCGCACGGCCCAACCCATCCGTGGGTGTCTGAATACGCACGTTCCTGCGGCGTGTCCGAGAAGTCAGGGGGATATCGGACACGTGATGGCAGGATTATGCACGTTTATCTTGCGTGTTGACCTCCCATAGGGTCAGAACTTCCTGAGAAGCTCGCTACCGGAGCAATCCATAACCCGAGCTGATCCTTCAGTGGTCGTCGGATGTTGTTCCCAGCTCCTGGAACAACAAGAAGGAGCAGGAAACTCCATCCCCTCGAGCTAGAAAGGGCCCGTCCTGAAGATAAAGCCTCTGGCCTGTGGGAGCCTCGGGCTAAATCATGTTTAGTCCGAGGATCGTCCTGCTAAACAGCCCGTGGGAAATCCAGGGCGTACATCTGCCCCCCAAGCTCCTGCTCGTGGTCCATGACGTCAGACATGGGAGACCACAATTGGAGCTTTTAGACTTCTCCCACAACCCTTCGCATTCCATGCTTTTCGCATGCGTCTGATACGTGGAACGCCGCGGGTGGCGACGGTACATTCTACGAGAACCGCATTAAATGGCCTAGCCTACTGTCCAGCCGTCGTTTCACATTTCGAGTGGAGGGTCTCCCAGGAGCCTTTTACACGTGATCCCCCCTTGTATAAAAAGGGGGTGGTCATCCCACGCACGGACCACCTTACCATTCAGAACCTCTCAAATTTCCTTCTTTTCTCTCTGACCTTCCGAAGAGCAAAACCCTCATTTCCATTGCTCTCATCTTCTCCGTTCACGAAGCTTAAGCGTGCGAGTTCCTTCAAGGCCTTGGAGACTACTGTGCCAACGAAGCCCCTACCCGCGCAGCAACCTCGCTCACCATCCAACCCTATACTGTAAGTCTTCTGTCCCCATTTATTTTTGAAAGCATGCCACTGTAGCCTAGGTAAAAATTTTTACTGTAGCCACATGCAGAGGTTTTCTGGGTCGCGCGTATATGGAGGGTGATGGCCCTTCTTTGATTAGGGCACATTTGCCATGGGACATCGCCTTAGAACATGGGTTCCATGATTCTTTCTTAGGAACAATTTCTGGTAGGATCCGTAGGAACTTTGGGTGCAAAAACCGGGCAGCTTAGGGAATACGCCTTAAAAGCGGTTTTGCCACGCCTTGCCTGTTGAAACTTTCCCCCCAAGGCAAAATTATTTTTTTTATTTTTTTTTTCTTACTCTGAGCCATCTGACACACGAATTCCGAGTAATCTGGGATCTGTTGAGGGCATAGGCGCGTGTTCCTTGGAACGCGTGGCACCACTCTCCACGGGCTGGGCTTACCCCAGCTCGTGTACTTAATGCTTGCCTCACTCTCCTGCTCGGGTCGCCTTTTCTAAAGTGTTTTCTTTTGCTCGATAGGCGACCAGATGGCTCCAAAGAGAAATCTGCCACAGAAGAATGTGGGAAGTTTGGCCTCCCAGAAGGATAAAGGAAAGGCGGTGGTGACCAGCTCGCCAATTCCTCACTTTGGACCGGCGGTGGAGAAGCAGGCCGAGGTGGCTCCTGACGCGTTTTTCGAGGCGGAGAGAATCGTCTCGAAGATAACCAGCCAGGCAAAGATCACCAAAATCTTCCTTAACCACAACATTCCTCTGGGGAAGACCTCCGTGATCGCCCGACCTGCTGCGGATGGGGAGAGGAGCTGCACGCCGCTCGACGAGTCGTTCGCGGCCTGGAGCGGGGAACACTTCAAGGCAGGGGCCTTCCTCCCCCTGGATCAGTATTTTGCTGATTTTCTGAACTACGTGGGGTTGGCCCCATTTCAGCTCCCCCCCAATTCCTACCGTCTGCTGGCGGGACTGAGGTATTTGTTCCAAAAGCATGAGTGGGAGGTCCCCACTCCTGCTAATATCTTGTATTTCTTCTGCCTCAAAGCCAGCCCGGACCAGCGGGGGCGAGGCGACGGGTTCTATTACTTAACCCGCTTCCCTAACACAGCAGCAGTGATCGAGCTGCCGAGCCATCCAAACGACTTCAAAGACCAGTTTTTTATGTCTACTGGGTTCCGAAACTGCGATCATCATTATTTCAACCGCCCTCGTAAGTAATCCTCCATTTAGCTCGCCTTTTAACGATTATCTTATTTTAGCCCGTCCCTTATTCCAATTCTGATTTCGACCAACCTTGCAGCCATCTACTCGAGGACCGAAAAGTCCGTGACCCTCGGGGGTCAATACGACACACTGGCGAACCTGCCTCCCAGTGAGAAAGACTACCGCGTGCTCGTGACGGACGAGACGATGGTATTCTGCAAGCTGATTTTCCCAAATCAGACTTTGAATTTGAAAAGGCCCCGGGGGCCTCCCTCAGCCCGCGACAACAGGCCGATCGTCGCGGAGGAGGTCGCAGATGACGAAGGCGAGGAAGAAGGTGAGGAAGTTCCTCTGGTGAGGAACAGGAAGCGGAGCTTGGAGGTCGCCCAGGGGATGATCGAGGAGAGGGCCCAATCCGGAGCAGCCGCGGGTCCTTCCGGTCAAGGTAACTTTTACTTATTTAAGAACGTAGATAGGGCCACTGCAGACCCCCGGCTGGTTAGGTTCAACCCTAGGCAGCTCGTCCATCGTCACCCAAGGAATCCGGACCTGGACACGCTTCTGCTCCACTGCGTTGACCAGCTCGTGCTGGACAACCAAGAGAGTCGGCCCAAGGGTACTGTAGTAGTAGATAATACCCTAGCCTTTAGATCGGCCATTTTTGAGGAGTACGGGACCAATTTACGCACGTGGCCTGCGCTCCAGAGGGGCGTCTACGCTCCGGGGATTAGGCAGTACGCAGAAGAGTCCAGCCCCGATTCAGAACCGGACCTAGAACCTTCGCCAGTTCGTGAGATAATCGTCCTAGGCTCTTCCAGCTCGGGGGGTAGGGCTCCCCTAGTATTTGCTTTCTTATTGCCTTTATTTCTGTATGATTGCTGATAACCGTGTTTTTTGCTCTTTGGGAGAAGAGATGTCTCAGCCCGGGAATAGTCTGCGGGGCGTTGTGTTTGGTGGGAATCCCCCAGCGGGGCCGAGGTTAAAGAGGCTTCGCGAGTCCAAGAGCTCGACCGGGGTCTCCACCAAATCCCCAGCTACGGAGAAGGGGAGAGACCCGTCATCCCAGGTCGCGGGGGCGAACCTCCCTGTCGCCAGGACAGGACTCATGCATCCGCCACCCCAACGATCTCCACTGGCCGCCCAGGACGGGGTAATAGAGGTCGGGAATCTGGCCGTGGTAGCCCCGGACGTGCGTATCCCGGTCGACCCCCGGGCTCTGGAGAAGATGCCCGAAGCATTCCGGGGTACGGTGTACGAGTCGGCCAGCTACGCCGTCAGCCACTATTACAATATCAGGGAGAAGGAGCTCCGGGCCATCGAAACAACGAGCCCCGTCCGAGTTATAGAGTCCGCTATGGACATGACTTTAACGGTAAAGTGCCCCCTTCTTTTAAGGCTTTGACACTCACACGCCGCCTTTCTCCTTCCAGTTTGCTAATTTATCACTCTTTTCTTGCAGGGCATGGCTGCCGCCTATAGAGGCATCGTTAGGACTAAGGCCCAGCTCGAGGGTTTGGAAGCAGATCGCCAGACTGCCCTCCAGGAGTCTCAGGAGGCAAGAGACGCCTTGGCGGCCTCAAAAGCTGAGCTAGAGAAGGTCCGCTCGGAGAACCAAGAGCTTAAACGCTCCCTGGCCGCATCCGAGCTAGAGAAGCTTCGCTCCGAGAACCTAGAGCTTAAAAACTCCCTGGCCGCATCGCGGGCAGACCTTGAGGTGGCGAAGGCCGAAGTCCAGACCTCCCAGACCGCCCTGAAAGACGAGCGGGTCGTGTCGGAGCAGTCCTTACAGGACCTATTCTATCACTGCTGGTCCCACAATCCGGACGCGGACTTCTCCTTCATGCCGCCGGACCTCTGGGCATTCCTGTTGCCGCGGCTTCAAGCCCGCCTGAATAAGGAGGCTCCTCCATCGGAGACTGGAGAGGCCTCTGCCGCGGCGGAGCAGGGTGAGACCGCGACCTCCAAAGGGCCAGCTGATGGGGCTTAGGATGCTTCTTGTTTTCGTATTTTGAACTCTTTTTTATGTGAGGCGTTTCCGCCTCGAGACAATTTGCTCAACCAGTTTTACATATATATTTTCATGTATTTGGTCATAATTTATCTCTTTATTTTTATGAACGTAGTTCGAGCTAACTTTATCCGTATCCCGGGCTCTTTAAATAAGATCCGCGTTCAACAATTTTCTAGTTCACTCCTAAGTTTTCTGACCTGGTTAAGACCAGGAGCTTATTTTGAAAAAACTCAGATCGCGTCAACTTTTATCCGTATCCCGGGATCTTTAAAGAAGAACCTCGGTCAACAAATTTTAGCTAACTTCTAAGTTTTATGACCTGGTTAAGACCAGGAACTTATTTTGAAAAAACTTAGTTCGTGTCAACTTTTATCCGTATCCCGGGCTCTTTAAAGAAGAACCTCGGTCAACAAATTTTACCTAACTTCTAAGTTTTATGACCTGGTTAAGACCAGGAACTTATTTTGAAAAAACTTAGTTCGTGTCAACTTTTATCCGTATCCCGGGCTCTTTAAAGAAGAACCTCGGTCAACAAATTTTAGCTAACTTCTAAGTTTTATGACCTGGTTAAGACCAGGAGCTTATTTTGAAAAAACTTAGTTCGTGTCAACTTTTATCCGTATCCCGGGCTCTTTAAAGAAGAACCTCGGTCAACAAATTTTAGCTAACTTCTAAGTTTTATGACCTGGTTAAGACCAGGATAGGACTTAGTTTGTGATAACTCTTATCCATAGATAAAAATTAACACCTAAGTCGTTAAGGAGACCTGGATATATCCGGGTACCATATGCCCCCCAAGTAACTGGGAAAGGGTCTTTCGTTGTTACTTTAAAATTACCCTTGCAAATAACGAGAAACATTTGATTTTTATTTATACATCGGAGGTGACCTTCTAGGTCTTACACATGTTTATTGATAATATTTCTTTAGGTGGATTGCATTCCAAGTCCGCGGGACCGCCCCTCCACCGAGTCGAGCTAATTTATACGTCCCTTCTTTGATGACTTCGATGACCTGGTATGGTCCTTCCCAGCTTGGTCCCAGAACCCCATCTTTGGGATCTTTCCCGGCCAGGAAAACTCTCCTCAAGACCAAATCGCCGACGCTAAAGGCACGTCTTTTGACCTTAGCGTTAAAGTAGCGAGTGATTTTCTGTTGATAATGGGCGAGCTGGAGTTGTGAATCCTCTCGCCTCTCATCCATCAAGTCTAAGGAGTGGCATAGGAGCTCGTGGTTCTTGTTCTGTTCGTAGGACCGAACCCTGTGCGATAGGACCTTTACCTCCACGGGGAGGACCGCTTCACTTCCAAAGGTTAGGGAGAAAGGAGTGTGACCCGTGGGAGTCCGATGTGAGGTCCTATAGGCCCACAGAACTTGGGGGAGCTGTTCTGGCCAGATCCCCTTTGCCTCATCTAGCCTCTTCTTGAGGCTTGCCTTCAGAGTTTTATTGACAGCTTCGACCTGGCCGTTCGCTTGGGGATAGGCCACGGATGAGAAACTTTTCACAATTCCGTTCTTTTCGCAAAATTCGGTGAACAGGTCGCTGTCAAATTGAGTGCCATTGTCGGAAACGATCTTTTTGGGTAGGCCGAAGCGACAAACGATGCTTTTAACCACGAAGTCTAGCACCTTTTTCGATGTTATTGTCGCCAACGGCTCTGCTTCGGCCCACTTTGTGAAGTAGTCAATGGCTACCACGGCGTAACGGACCCCTCCCTTTCCGGTGGGCAGGGCGCCTATTAGATCTATGCCCCAAATGGCGAAGGGCCAGGGAGACGATATCATTTTTAGCTCGGTCGGGGGTGCTCGTGCAACCGCGGCGAACCGCTGACATTTGTCGCACTTTTTTACGTATGAGATCGAGTCTTTGGACAGAGTCGGCCAGTAAAAACCCTGCCGAAGGATCTTCAAGGCCAGGCTTTGCCCCCCAGTGTGATCTCCGCAGAATCCGTCATGAACTTCCTGCAGGATGGCCTTCGCCTCACTTGGAAGAACACACCGGAGGAGAGGTAATGAATGCCCACGTCGGTACAACACCCCCTCGACTAGCGTATATCTCGGAGCTTGATAAAGGACTCGCCGTACGTCGTTGCGCCCTTCGGGTAACTTGCCCTCGACGAGGTACTCAACAATGGGAGTCATCCAGGTCGGCCTGATGTCAATCATCTCAATATCCGCTCGATCTCCGTCTATGCTTGGTTTGTCCAAGAACTCAATTGGCACCAACCCCAGGGTTTCTGCCTCCCCCGAGGTGGCGAGCTTGGCGAGAGCATCTACATTGGCGTTCTGCTCCCGAGGTATCTGCTCGATCGACCCTTGCCCAAACGTAGATAATTCGGATTTTACCTTAGCCAAATAAGAGGCCATCTTGGGACCCCGCGCCTGATACTCGCCTAAGACCTGATTCACCACGAGCTGGGAGTCGCTGAAGCACTGGACAGAGCTTGCCTTTAGCTCGCTAGCTATCCTAAGTCCGGCTAACAAGGCCTCGTACTCTGCCTCGTTGTTGGACGCCTTGAACCCGAATCTCAGCGCCGAATGGAATCTATGTCCTTCTGGGGATATCAGAATAATTCCGGCCCCGGAGCCGTTCTCGTTAGATGAGCCATCAACGAAGATCCTCCACGATGAGCCTGAGGATGTGAGCTGCTGTGAATCTTCTGATGGGATCTCACGGAATCCCGCGCATTCTGCCACGAAGTCGGCCAAGGCTTGACTTTTTATGGTAGTTCGGGGAGTATAGAAAATCTCGAACTGACTGAGTTCGACCGCCCACTTTAGCAAGCGTCCCGAGGCTTCAGGCTTTTGCAAAACCTGCCTTAGAGGCTGATCGGTCATGACGTGTACAGAGTGGGACTGGAAGTATGGCCTGAGTTTTCGCGAGGCCGTGATTAGGCAGAACGCCAGCTTTTCCATCAACGGGTACCTTGACTCAGCTCCGAGGAGTCTCTTGCTGATGTAATAAACCGATTTCTGAGCTCGGTCCTCTTCTCGCACCAGAACGGCACTAGCTGCGTCCTCAGTCACGGCCATGTAGAGGAAAAGAGGTTCTCCTACCCTGGGCTTTGATAGCACAGGTGGCTCAGCCAGGTGCGTTTTTAGGTCGAGGAATGCGCCCTCGCACTCTACTGTCCATTCGAACTTCTTGTTTCCGCGGAGCAGGTTGTAGAAAGGCAGGCACTTGTCGGTCGATTTGGAAATGAACCGGTTCAGTGCCGCCACCCTTCCTGTGAGTCCTTGGACATCTTTCCGCGACCTGGGGGATGGAAGCTCGAGCAGTGACCTGATCTTGTCGGGATTTGCCTCGATTCCTCGGGTATTGACTATGAAACCCAAGAACTTCCCCGATGCGACACCGAAAGTGCATTTCTGAGGATTGAGCCTCATGCCATATTCTCGCAGTATGTTAAAACATTCTTCCAGGTCGGCAACGTGGTTGGTGGCAGTCTTTGACTTGACAAGCATATCATCGACGTACACTTCCATGTTCTTCCCGATCTGATCCGCGAACATTCTATTTACCAGCCTTTGGTAGGTAGCTCCGGCGTTCTTTAGACCGAACGGCATGACCTTATAGCAATAGACATTAGTCGGGGTCATGAAGCTGGTGTGATCCTGGTCTGCTGGATTCATCGCGATCTGATTGTAGCCCGAGTACGCGTCCATGAAGGACATGAGCTCGTGCCCCGCCGTGGCATCCACCAGTTGATCGATCCTCGGCAACGGAAAGCAATCCTTGGGGCAGGCTTTATTCAGGTCGGAAAAATCAATACAGGTCCGCCACTTGCCATTGGGCTTTGGAACTAACACGGGATTGGCAACCCAAATGGGAAATCTGGCTTCGCGGATAAAGCCACATTTCTTGAGCCGGGCCACTTCTTCTTCAAGGGCCTCGGCTCGGGTTGTCCCTAAACGCCTCTGCTTTTGAGACTTTGCAGGGACGCTTTTGTCTAGGTGGAGCGTGTGCATGATTACGCTCGGACTGATCCCTATCATGTCCTCGTGCGACCATGCGAATACGTCTAGGTTCTTTTTCAGAAACGCGGTCAGATCCGCCTTTCTTCTATCGCAGAGGTTCTTTCCGAGCTTCACCGTCCGTGAAGGGTTTTGTTCATCGATGCCTACCTCCTCGAGATCTTCAATAGCTTGGAGCTCGGACCTGTCCTCGCCTACTCGGGGGTCAATGTCCTCGCTTAAGGCGAGCTTTTCGTCTTCGGAAACCCGAGGTTTTTCAATCTCAGGGGCCGCCTTGGGTCCCTGCGATTCCTCTTCATCCTGAATGGCCATCGCCACCTGCCCGGGTTTAGATTTTCCCTTCATGGAAATGCTGTAGCATTCCCTGGCAGCGAGCTGATCGCCCTTGATAGTGCAGACCCCTGTCGAAGTAGGGAACTTCATGGCGAGGTGCCGGACGGATGTGATGGCTTCGAAAGCAACGAGCGTTGGTCGGCCCAAAATTGCATTGTAGGCAGCGGAGCAGTCAATGACTACGAATTCGAGCAGTTTGGACACTGTTCGGGACTCGTCGCCTAGGGTGATCACCAGCTCGATCGTTCCTATTGCTGCTGACCCTTCGCCTGAAAAACCATATAGCATCATCGAGGTTGCCTTTAGCTCGGAGACGGTCAGACCCATTTTTTCTAAGGTTGAACGGAATAGGAGATTCACCGAGCTCCCATTGTCCACTAACACCCTCCTTACTCTCCGGTTGGCGAGCTGGACTGCTACGACCAAGGGATCGTTATGAGGGAATTGGACATGGCCCGCGTCCTCCTCCGTGAAAGTGACTGGTTGTTTCTCTAGCCTTTGTTGTTTTGATTGACGCTGTTCCGGGACGAACTCCCCTCCATTGTGGGCCTTCAACTCATTTATGTACCTCTTCTGGGCGCCTCTGCTCGTGCCAGCCATGTGTGGCCCTCCAGAGATGGTGGAAATCTCTCCCTCGACCACGGGGGGAGGGACGTCCTGATCTACTCGAGGTCCAGGTTGACTGGCTGGGATCTCCGGAGCGGGTCGACCTGTGGGGACCCTGTTCCGCGAGTATTGCGCCAACGGACCTGCTCGGATGAGAGTCTCGATTTCATCTTTGAGGTGCCTGCAGTCGTCGGTATTGTGCCCGACGTCGTTATGAAAACGGCAGAATTTGGAAGCGTCTCTCTTTCCCTTAGGGTGCTTTATTGGCTCCGGTCTTTTCCAGGGGACTCGCGTAGCGTTGGCCAGGAAAATATTCTCTCTGGTTTGGGTGAGCTCGGTATACGCTGTGAACACGGGCTTGAATTTATCCACGGACTTATTCTTCTTTTGACCGTGCTGGACGTTTTCACCATTTCCTTTTCTTTTGCCGCCACCGGGCTGGTTGCTCTGCGTGACGTCGGGAGTCGCTACTACGATCTCTGTTCCCGCCCCAGCGGGCTTCTCGAGGACCTGGCTGGTCCCCGCGGCTGAAGCTTCAGCTTCCTCCAAGTTTATCCATTCTTGGGCTCTGTTAAGGAATTCACTAACTGAGCTGACCCCCCTCCTTTGAATATCCTTCCACAGATCTCCGCCTACTAGGATCCCGGTCCTCATAGCCATGAGTTTGGAGCTGTCGTCGGCATCTCTGGCTCGAGCAGCGACATTTGCAAATCTGCTCAAGTAGGCTTTTAGCGTTTCTCCAGGTTGCTGTCTCACGTTAGCTAGGGAGTCGGCCTGGACCCTGGCGGCCTGAGAGGCGCGGAATGCCCTCTTGAAGTCAGCCGAAAAGGTCTTCCAGGAGCTGATTGATTGCCTTTTACTTTGTTTGAACCACTGCCTGGCAGGTCCAGTTAGGGTGGAAGGAAAGATCAAGCAACGAAGCTCTGGCCCGATGTTATGAGCCATCATTAGGGTGTTGAACATCCCTAAGTGGTCAGATGGGTCTCCATCCCCGTTGAACTTTGACAAGTGAGGCATACGGAAGCCAGAAGGGTATGCCGTTGCTGCTATGTTGGGGGCGAAGAGCTCCATCTCATCCCCTGAATCATATTCGTCTTTTTCTTTCTCTGACAGGAGCTTCTTCATCAACTCCTCCATTTGAGTTAAGCGCTCTAAGGTTTTGTCCTGAGATCCTGGGTTATTCCGGGGCTGTTCAACAGCTCCGGATCCGTTGTACATATTAGGCGGGTTATTGCCCCTCCTATCTGGAGATAGGTCATTTGGGGCATTCCTGCCATTACGTACTTCGGATCGGACCCCAACTGAGCGGGCCTGGCTACCATCCCTAACTCGATCCTCTCTGTGAGAGTTGAGGCGATCTCGAAGGTCGCCTCCCTGGGTATTATGGTGACTTTGTGCTGAACTTAGTCGCTGTCGCAGGTCTCCTCCCGAAAGATCACTCCGTGCACTACCGGTCCTGTGACTCCTGCTGGACAGGCTCGATGTGCGTCTTTGGCGGCTCCGACCTGATCCTTCCCCCGGCACCCTGCTGCGTCGGGAAGGCCCGGCCGATGGCGGGTCTCTCCTACTATTTATGTAGGCTGGGATGTCTCGGATGGTTTGAGGAGACGGATATCTGATGGGAGAGGGAGGATGTCTGACCGGAGAGGCGATCCTAGTGCCGTCTGGACGGACTAAATTTGGTGGGGGCCTCTCGGCCCTGCCAGCTTGATGGTTTCGCGCTAGGCGATCTGGATGAGGAACTGGACGCTCTTCGGGGACGGGCTGACGTCTCCGGATCTCCTCGGCCCTCCTTTGGGAATTTCCCCTATCTCTTCTGGGTGTCCTCGAGGAAGGCTGAGAGCTAGGGGTTGATGTCCTAACCGAACGGCTGTACTGCTGCGGTTCGGTCTGAGGCATTTCCCTGAAGTTCGCCTCTTGATGGCGTGATGAAGGGGTGGAGTTGGCTGCAGGGAGTCTACCCGAACGGCTATACCTGGATCGATTACTCTGGCGAGACTTAGGAGCCTCGCCTTGCCTCTCTCCAACGTTACCGTTGGTTGTGAGAGGGGGTAGTCGACTCAGAATATCCTGGATTTGCTGACCAGCTGCTGCTAGCTGGCTCCTCAGTTGAGCATTCTCCATCTCCACCGCAGTATAATAACCTGGATTCGGATTAGGCGGCCGGGGCGTCGAACTACCAGTATCGTCTTGGCCGGCCGGCTGCTTTCCTGGCCTTTGCTGGACTTCAGGAACTTGCTCCTCGGGGAGGGCAACATGGCGGGCCTCCTGCCCATCATGCTGTTCTGTCTCGTTGCCATGTTTGGATCGAGTGGTCACCATAGTTGTATGTTTGTGGTAGTACTAATTAGATTCGCTCTCAATGAAAGCACCAAACTGTTGACGCGGTTCTTCGGCAACAGGTAATTAAGAGAAGAAGAGAAAGAGATTAGTACTTAAAAGTAGAACCGCCGCAGATATGAAATCTTTGTGAGAAGAACTAGGTGACCCTAAACACGTTTTTTAAGTGGTTCGAAGGTTAAAATCCTTCTACTCCACTAGTCAATATTATTGATCTTTTCTGGGTAATTGGTTTACAAAATATATAGTTCTTACAAGACTATTTTTTCCAACCTCTATCAATTCCCAGGGTCTCCATATTTATAGGAGAAGGCACCTGGAAATTGGTAGGGAGGTCATCCCGTGACCTTACCATTTGTCATATCAAGTCTGTGATATTCATGATTACTTCCTAAACCTGACACACAAGTGTGGTCTAATCAGTATGGAAGGAGATAATGGGCCGCACGGCCCAACCCATCCGTGGGTGTCTGAATACGCACGTTCCTGCGGCGTGTCCGAGAAGTCAGGGGGATATCGGACACGTGATGGCAGGATTATGCACGTTTATCTTGCGTGTTGACCTCCCATAGGGTCAGAGCTTCCTGAGAAGCTCGCTACCGGAGCAATCCATAACCCGAGCTGATCCTTCAGTGGTCGTCGGATGTTGTTCCCAGCTCTTGGAACAACAAGAAGGAGCAGGAAACTCCATCCCCTCGAGCTAGAAAGGGCCCGTCCTGAAGATAAAGCCTCTGGCCTGTGGGAGCCTCGGGCTAAATCATGTTTAGTCCGAGGATCGTCCTGCTAAACAGCCCGTGGGAAATCCAGGGCGTACAGAAACAAAATTCTATTTTATTAAAGTATGCCTCCACAAATTCTATTTACTATAATTAAATTTATAAAATAATCTTTTTTATTTTTTATACTTCATATTTAAAATACAAAAGTTTGGAAACAAAAGTATATCTATTAATTTATTTTATAAAAAAAATTCTAAAAGTAATTTCTATAAATCTTTAACCAATCACTTCTTATATTTTTAAAATAATAAATATTATTAATACTATAATCATTTTTTAAAATGCAACTTTAAAATAAATATTAACATTGAAATTAATCTTTTTTTGTTCAAATGATCCCTATATGACATGCTATAATTTTTTTAAATAAATAATTTAAATATTTGACTATTTAAGTTAATCTTTTCTAATAAAACTTCATGATACTATTTATTATACAAAACATAATAATGAGGTACATTTTAGAATTTAAAATAATATAGAAGAATATACATTTTAAATTTGAAAATTATATATAATATAGATATTTAATTTCTTTAATTGATATTTAATTTTATTTTTATACTATTAAAAAAATACAAAATTATCATTATCAACTTTTTTTTGGGGGAATTATAATAAGATTTTACTTTATTTTATCATTTAGAAAATTATGTTACTTTTAAAATATTTCAATATGTTTTATAATTTTTCCAACATGTGTGAATATACGTGTCCAGCCTAATAACATATATAAAAGTGTGGGTGAAAGCAACAAATTTTGGTCAAGTTATTTTGTCATTTTATTACTATTCATTAGTGAAATTATTTTGGCATTTTGTGTCTAATATAAACATATAATTAACAACAATGTATATTCAAATATACATAATTGATCAATTATATTTAAAATATGTATTAAATAATGAATATATAAGTAATATTATTTACTATAACTAAATGTATTACTTCATATATAATGTGTATTTTTTTAAATGTATGATTGATTAAACATAATGCATATCTACATGTAATACTATTTATTATAAGGGTTTATACTTTTTTGGACCCTGTGTTTTTTTCCATTACCTGTTTGGACCCTGTGTTTTGACAAATTACTTTTTGGATCCTATGTTTTGTAAAATGGTTCAAATAGAACCATAAACCCGATTTTGGTCAATGTTTTCTCAACTAAAATAACAAATAATTTACCAAACTAACAATTCAGAACAAAAATAAAATCATTTTGCTTAAAAACTGTATTGTTATATTCAATTTTTTCTTCATTAAAATTGAGTTTAGGGTTCTATTTTAACAATTTTACAAAACATAGGATCCAAAAAGTAATTTGTCAAAACACAGGGTCCAAACAAGTAATGAGAAAAAATACAGGGTCTAAAAATGTATAAACCCTTATTATAATTAAATTTATCACTTATAATATATTACAAATTATTAAATTATCAAATTATGCTCCTCATAAATTCTATTTACTATAATTAAATTTACAAAATAATCTATTTTATTTTCTATTCTCTTTATTTAAAGCTAGAAAACATAGTTGCGTTTCGCGCAGTTTTTTGTAAAGACTAAAAAATATATATTTTAAAATATTTTTTGGGAGATTGTGTGTAAGTGATTCATTTTCACCATAAACGTACAACATGCTCCTTATATGGATAAGAGTGTTTTGATCATAATTTTTGTTCATGATAATGTTTATTATATAACGAGTCTCCTGCAGGTTTTTAAGAAATTCAGAATAATTAAAGTGTCAAAAATAAAATCCAAACTACTTGCTGTATGTGTGCTTTTATTTAATATTAATATTATTTTATACGCTTTGCGTTGTTTTTTTGTTTATTATATAAATTTTGTAAGATTTTTATATTTTTAGAGTAGAAAATTTATAAATCATGACCTTTTGCATAATCATTCATTTTTTTAAATAAATATTTTTATTAATTTAATTAATAATGTTCTTAATCAAATTAATATCACGTGTATACATGTTGGTATTTTTAATTGTTAAGATATTTTGGTTTTAAATTTGAAATATCAAAACAATAAATCTTGAAGATAAATGTTAATTTATATATGATTATTTATTATTATAATTATTAAAAAATTAGTTATATATAAATAAATTCAGATATTTTAAATTTTGAATTTGAAATATGAAACAATAAAAATATTATCACGAATTGAAAAATCTTCAAAATAAATATGAATTTATATATGATCGATTTATTATAATAATTATTAGAAAATTAGTTATTAATAAATATTAAAAAAGAGTTACAGAAGATGTATTGTCATTATTGATGATTTTAGATATTTTGTTTTTTTAAATAATTTAATAATCATAAATCAAATAAAATAGAATAAAAAATGTAGAAAAATTAGAAATAGATTAGAGATTTTGACTTGAATTCTTCTTCTTTTCTTTTTTTTTTTTAAATTGTGTGATATTTTTCAATTTTGACATTGTCATCATTTAAAATATATCTAACGACGAACTTTATAAGTATTATTTATGTTTTTGCCAAATAAAGTTGCTTTAATTGACTTATTACATTATTGTCAAGGCAATGACAATATCTTAGATTTTGATTTGTTAATTATTTGAGCTTAAGAACAAATGGAACTTGAGTAGCTTAATTTTATAAAGCCAAGTTTTAAGGGTTTTTTGCTTCCATTATTAAATTCCTTTATTTATATAGGACGTTTACTTCATTTAGATTTGATGAATTAAATTTCTGGACATGATTGTTGTTTACCTTGTATGATAACTTTCTAAATGTGTGAATATGTTATTGATCAGTGACATTATTCATACTTGTTAGTTTTAGAAGTTGGCAAATGAGATAAGTTATTATATACTATTGTTACTAAAATATATTAAATTTTATATGCAGCAGTATATTTTGATGGGATGATAAATTTAGATTTTGTTAATTCTATTTACTCGTATCTCTTCTAGAAAAAATAGAAGGATTATTGAGAGAGATTATAGGCTTTTGTATCATAATTATAAGATTCAATTCAAATTGTACAAAAATTTCACATATAATAATAATAATAATAATAATAATAATAATAATAATAATAATAATAATAATTGTAATGCCCTAATTTTTCATAAATTATCGAGAACACAATGTTAAGTCATAATCATAAATATTGCTCTTTTATTTAATAAAAACTTGAAAATAAATATATAGATCCATGGATTTACAAAAATAAAATAATTTTCTTCAACATATTAAAATGAGCAACATTTAAATAAAACTTTAAAAGAACACATTCTTTAGTGAAAATAAATAAATAGGCCCGCTTGATCTTCCTCGACTATATGGTCCCCACGAGTACATCACGAAGCTCCTAGGTCCCACTCGCCATCGGCCTTTCTATTTTCAATTTCCTGAAATTACAACATCATAAGGGGTGAGCTTCTAAGCCCAGTTTGGAAAATACAGACAAGAGTTAGTCATATAATCATTTAATCAACATATCCTAAATTACATAAGAGTCATAACAAAAACTTATTTATACTAATCACATCACATCACAAAACCATAGATCATATCACAGCCTAAGTCATAATCATAGATCATAATCTAAGTCATAATGATAGTCATAAATCATAGGTCATAAGTCATAATCGTAACTATAGGTCATAGATAATAATAGCAAGTCAGATATAATAAAAAGATAAGTGTTTATACAGGGGTGGCAATTAAGCCCCAAGCAAAAGTCCGTCATACACTAGACATCAACTTAGGTCCGTCATACATCATTGGACACCTTAGGTCCAGACACACTTACCCTTTTATTGTACCTGAAATGTTAGGTCATACAAAACATAAACTAAACTACCTAATTTTCCTTACCAAAATCGGGATATTGGAGACAAGAGTGGGATTGGAAACTCCTAAAACCAAACATAAAGAAACCATAAGTCCTCTAGAGAAAAGAAGAAGAAAAGAAGATCTAAACCACCAAGATAGTAACTTACCGAAGACCTTAAGTTTCAAGAAACTCAAACACCTAACCAAAAGTCATTATAACGAGTTAGAATTTGAAGAAAATGAAATAATGAGAAGAATGGAAATGGACTAAACCTGAAGATTAACGGTACCTTAGATAGCTTAGAACTTCGATCTATACCTCAAACACCGAAATCACACAAAAGCTTACTTCCCAAGTGTTTAGAAAAGCTTAGATTTGAAAGCTTTAACCCCAAAACCCTAATGTTTCTCTCTAGAACGAACTTAGCAGCTTGGAGGCTCTGAACTATGCTTGAAAGATGAATAAAATGGCTGAGTGAAGAGTCCTATTTATAGAGTTCAAGGAGTGAAACTAACTCCTTTTAACATGAATAAATAAATGATTAAAAATTGAATAAATTTAAATTATCTGTTTAACATATGCCCAAAACTCGGTCAAAAACGTTCAGGACCGAGTCAAAGTTGTTGAGGGTTGTTTCTAGTTCGGTTTCCACAAAAATTCAAAAATGGCTCCAAGAGCCGATATATCGCCTACCCTTGGCGATATATCGCCCCTACCTATGCCCTGAGCTTCCTTTATTGGAAATGGTTAGATGCATGCTTAGTTACTCAACTTTACCAACTTCGTTCTGGGGACATGCAATTGAAACCGCGAACGACATTCTCAATGTCGTGCCATCTAAATCAATCCCCAAAATACCTTTAGAACGTTGGAATGGTCGTGAACCTAGTTTACGCCATTATAGAATCTGGGGGTGTCCCGCTCACGTCTTGAGGAAAAAGGAGGGAAAGCTAGAACTGCGAACTGAAGTTTGCATGTTTGTTGGCTATCCTAAAGGTACTCAGGGTGGACTTTTCTATAGTCCTTTAGAAAAGAAAGTGTTTACTTCTACAAATGCTACTTTTCTAGAAAATGACTTTGTCCAGAACTTTAAACCTTGCAGCAAAGTAGTTTTAGAGGAGATGGTTAAAGAATTGACTCCAACCAATGTTCCATCGTCATCAACGCAAGTTGATGATGAAATTCCCACTCTTCATGTCCAATCGACGCAAGTCGATTTAAATGAAGAAAATACCACTGCTCCTAAGCAAACAGTCACGGAGCCTCGGCGTAGTGGGAGGGTTTCTAGGAACCCAGTTCGCTATGGTTTGGATGGTGAAACCAATATGGTTGTTGGTGACACTAGTGATGACGATCTGTTGTCTTTCAAATAGGCAATGGCTAGCCCTGAAAAGGAACTATGGATCGAAGCCATGAAATAGGAAATGGAGTCCATGTACTCAAATTCCGTCTGGGATCTTGTGGAAGCACCTAGTGACTTTAGCGTCATTGGGTGCAAGTGGATCTACAAGAAGAAACGAGGTGTTGATGGAAATATCGAGACTTATAAAGCTCGATTAGTGGCAAAGGGTTATACCCAAAGAGAATGCGTGAACTATGAGGAAACTTTTAGTCTGGTAGCCATGCTCAAATCCATTCGCATCCTCCTATCCATAGCAGCCGCTCTCGACTATGAGATCTGGCAAATGGATGTCAAGACAACTTTTCTTAATAGAAAGCTTGACAAAGTCATTTATATGGATCAACTATAATGATTTAAAGTAGCTGGACACGAAGGAAAAGTTTGCAAGTTGAATAGGTCCATCTATGGACTTAAGCAAGCTTCTCGTTCCTGGAATCTTAGGTTTGATGAAATAATCAAAACCTATGGCTTTGAACAAAATATTGATGAGCCCTGTGTTTACCAAATGAAGACAAATCAAATAGTGGTATTCCTGGTTCTTTATGTGGATGATATCTTAATCATTGGAAACAATGTTAAGAAATTATTAGATGTGAAGAATTGGCTGAGCACTCAATTCCAGATGAAGGATTTGGGTGAAGCAAGTTGTGTTCTAGGTATCCAAATTATCAGGGATAGAAAGAACAGACTCTTAGCTCTATCTCAAGCAGCTTACATTAATAAAGTGCTTGAACGTTTCTTAATGACAAATTCCAAGAAAGGGCGTCTACCGTCCTTCCATGGAATTCATCTTTCAAAGAAGCAATCTTCCCAGACTCCTGAAGAGGAAGATGCAATGAGAAAAGTTCCTTACGCATCTGCAGTTAGAAGTCTGATGTATGCCATGTTGTGTACTAGACCAGATATCTGCTATGTAGTGGGAGTAGTGAGTAGGTATCAGTCAGGACCGGAACATTGGATAACAATTAAGCATATCCTGAAGTATTTGAGACGGACTAGGGATTATATGTTAGCCTACAAGGGTGGTGTTCTGAACCCTGTAGGCTACACCGATTCAGAATTTCAGACTGATGTCGATGACAGGAAGTCTACTTCTAGAATGGTGTTTACTCTTGGGGGTGAAGCTGTGATTTGGAGAAGCGTAAAGTAGCCTGCAATCTCAGATTCCACCATGGAGGCTGAGTACATAGCCGCGTTAGAAGTAGCTAAGGAAATAGTCTGGCTAAAGAAGTTCTATTCGGATCTTGGTGTTATTCCAGAAATGGATAAACCACTTGTGTTGTTTTGTGACAATACATGAGCGATAGTCAACTCGAAAGAACCTCAAAGTCACAAGAAGAGTAAGCATATAGAAATGAAGTATCACATTATTTGAGAATATGTGGCTATGGGAGATGTAAAGGTTATGAAGATTGCAACTGAAGACAATCTTGCGGATCCGTTTACAAAGACACTACCAGAAGCTATTTTTGATAAGCATATCAAGGAAATAGGATTAGTAGAATTAATGCATTAGTTTCAATTAGTGCAAGAGGGAGTTTGTTGGGGGTTTTATGCCCCAATTAAAACCCAAATTCTTTGTAATCTCATTTTATTATCAATAAAAGAATATAAATTATTTTTTGATTTGGTCAATCACTTTGCTCATATGTTTTATTTTCATGATTATTTGTTTAATATAAACTTCTATTAAATCCCGAGCATATAGCTAATCTTATTTATAGCGACGTAATCACAGTGGAATATAGATATGATTATATGTTCAAAATAAGTTAGTCCTAAGATTAGTCAGTGCACCGGATTTACACTGACTTGCCAATCTACGATATGATCTACTTACACATTACAGTGTTATGTTCTTTCTAGAACATTAGCAAAGTAGATACGATCGGATGTATTTGTTACATCGGACTGGACCGATATTGACAGTAGATAAGATAAGCAAACATTCCATTATTATCTATTCTAGTCATATCATATAGTTGACCATAGGTCAATTCAATCTCAATTCTGAGTGGTTAGTATTCTAACTGATTGTATTATTTGAGTTCTTTGACTTGTTCGTTACCAGCTTACCCTATGGACTAGCCCATACTTACATCTTGGGAACTCGATAGTATAATTGAGTGGGAGTGTTAATCATAAATATGAACATCTATAGCTCCTGATGAAGAAGTGAAACGATGGTTTCCTTTTAGTTTGGTTCAATGTGTTAAATGATAGAGATCTTATTTCAGTAATTAAATTAGTTTACTGAATATCATTTACAAAGAACTAAGTGTTTTAAGGATAGAATACAATGAGGGGTAAAACAGTATTTTAGTCCTATCTCATTGTAGACCATCTATAGAGGATTGAGTGACAATTGTGGTTGTAACAATGGATAATTAATAGCGTATCTATATTTGTTATAGAGCATTCTATGAATTCAAGAGTGCAATTCTGAGTCTATAGTGGAGTCACGAGGAATTAATAAGTTAGTAAATTAATTTGTTAGATTTATGATAGCTTATTAGAGCTTGATTTCATAGGCCCATGGTCCCCATTGTACCTTGGATAAAATCATCTAGATAGTTTCAATTAATTGATTTAATTATCAATTAGAATTATCAAAGTTGGCTAGGTCAATTTTGGATAGTTTCACAGAGTTATGTATTTTTGAGAAGAAAAGATAAATTATGACATATTTATTGTAACGCCCTGGATAGCCAAGACCGTTACACTGTGTATTTATAAAGTGTCAGACTTGCTAACCAAGTCATTTAAATAAAATCGTGTTATTGAAACTATTAAGGAACTAGGGTTAAAAGCGTTTTGGTTTCAAAAGCCACATTTTCATTAAAGGAAAACATTGTTTATTCACACGGGATCCCAAAAATATCAGTTTAAAGGCCGTTTACAAAAGTTACAAGGTTCAAATACATTAACCAGCCATACTAAGGCAAAACGGGCAGTTAGGTAGATCCCTGTCTTGACTCACTCCTCGACCATGGTGATCGAACAGCTGGCTATGTACATTTCACCTCGGAGCTCTCCACCTCAGGCTTGGTCCAGCTTGCCCTTGCCTTTACCTGCACCACGTAGCACCCGTGAGCCAAGGCCCAGCAAGAAAACACAACAACAACAGAGCATGAACAATTAACAGACAAGTCAACATCTCACATTGCATCGCATATATTCAGATATATCATCAGTCAGTATAATCAAGTATTCCACATACTAGGCATTTCAGTTCATAATATTCACAATTCACAAACGATAACCAGGGCTAGCGCCCTCAGGCCGCTCCCTTCGTTATCCCGTTGTTCTTGGCTCCCAGTGGCCAATTCGCGCCCTGTGCGCTAAAATCATGTACGGCACTCTTAGACCGCTTTTACATGTCCCATGGCATAATACCAACGTTGACACGATATATCTTTCGGGAGCACTTAGTCCCATCACAATCATTCAACCGGGTGCAGTTTTCTTACCTTTTAATTCACCAGTTCCCGATGCCTCGAAGCCGCGAGCACGGTCCTCTACCCCGAGCCTCTCCAAAGACCTAATCACAACACAAATGAAACTTCCTTTGTCACTAATCAATCCAAAACTATTTCCTGGAACCAATTCCACACTCTCGAAACTCCTAAATCCCTAAAACAATGCACCGAAGGCATCCCCCGAACCCCCGGAGCAAAAGCCCAAAATTGCAAATTCCCATGTCCTGAAATTGGCCTAGCGCCGCGGCGCCTAGCAAGTCAGAGAGCACACTCTGCCCAGAAACAGCCTTGCACCGCGGCGCCCAAGAACAGGGCCGCGGCGCTCCTTTGCGAACCCAGATTACTGGGTTTTTCCTTACGTTTTTCCCGAACCCAAATCATTCCAAACCATCCCAAATTCATACCTAAGCCCCAAAACCAACTCAAAACCCCTAATAGACCTCACAACAACCTAGAAACGTCATATCCTAGCTCAATTACACAATCATTCACAAAATTCACCCTTGAGTTCCATGCTTTAACAACTCAAACCAGAAAGTTAAAAACTCAAATCTAAACCCAAACCACACTTCAAATTCTCTAATTCAAAACAGAGATAATCTTTACAATCACACAGAACCCTTACCTTGAATGGAGAGTCCAACCTCTAGTTTCAAACCACCTTCTCCTTTTGATTATTTCAAATTCTGAATTTATGCAAAACCAGCCACCAACTTGTTCCAATTCATGCTTATCTTCTAAAAACCAGACTTGAAACTTAAACAAATCATAACTAAGTCCTTACCTCTGAATATTCTTGGCCTAGGCTTGATTGATAACTTCAAACCCCCTTGATTCTCCTTCCAAGAGCCAAATTCAGCTTCCTTCCTCTATCTCTCTTTTGCTCTATTTCTAGGTCTCCAAAATTCAGCATAAACCAATTTCCCAAAGTATTATACGTAATTGTATTTTCCTTCAGCTGAAACTCACCTATTCACTGCCAAAAGACCACTCTATCCCTCCATAAATATCCCTTTCTAACTAAACCTCAAGGGCACACTTGTCCTTTTATTAACAAACATTGCAATTCTACCACTTTTCCAATAAAACCTGTTACTCTCTATGGTTACTAACAGTTACGCAGGTTACCAAATCACCAGTTACCATTATCTAGCTTTCTAGGACCGTCTCGGCACGTGCATCACATTAATATCACCACACCCACGTGGTACAAATCACATAGCATAATTATCACATAACATAATACACATAGTCATATAACATGCTTAAAATCATAATCATGCATCTTAATCATTAAAACCACACATAATTCCTATTATGCCCTCCAAGCACACTAATCAAGGCCCTTAAGCCTTATTAGTGAATTTGAGTCGTTACATTTATTAATTAAGATAAATTGGTATCTAAATTAATAAATAAGTTTAAATCAAAGTTCAAATTAGAAATAATTAATTTGATAAATGATTTAAATAATTATTTAATTAATTAAATCAATAGAAAATAATACAGGCCTTGATTTTAAGTCCAATGGACTTATAATCAAATGGGAAATTTCATGGGCCTAAAACCCATGATAATTTCGACCTAGGGCTTCAAATTGGCTATTGTTTTATTGATTTTTTTAATTAAATTAAATGACCTAATTGAGTCTATAAAATGAGTGCTTAGAGAGAAGTCAAAACACAAGTTCAGACTTCTGAGACGACAGACAAGTTCAGAAGTCAGATTTTATGATAGTTTTTAGATTCTTTCTAAACACAAGTCCTTTTCTAAGCCTCTTTGTTATTTTCTCTTCTTCTCTCTGTATCTATCTCATGTGTTGAGAATTGCCCACACTAGTCTAGGTGATTCTAAGGATACATTGGAAGACTGTGAAGAAATTAGAAGAACGGTTCAGTTTCTTGATAATACTCTGCGACAGAAAGGATACAAGAGTTAGAGAAACTGAAGGAATGACTCTTTCATTCCGCTGCGTATATTGTAAGTATTCTTATTTTTGTTTCTCTTTGAATTCAATTTTAGAAACATGTTCTATGTTATCTCATATTAATTTGTTTAATATTAGATCTACATGAAAATAAATAAAGATCCTATATAAGTTTTCCCAACAAATTCTATTGGTTGGAAGGGTCAAAAACAGTGATTTGAGAGACTTGATCACTCTCTCCAATCTCTCTCTACCCTCTTTCTCTCTCTAGCTCCAAGAATATCTAGTTTTCTACAAGAACTCCCGCTTGACTTAGAGAGTTGAAGACTTGTTCAATCTCAATCCTCATTTCCTCAAGAGAAGGCCTCAAGCATCAATGGTGGCTGAGAAATAGAGTATTAGGACAATGTTTTGCAACATGTATAAGCCTTGGTTTGTGTTTGGTTGGCTCAAAGGATTGCTTAAAGTTTTGCTCAAAGTGGTGATATTGCCTAGGGTTTGAAGCTTCATCAAAGTTGAAGAACACTATTGTTCTACTTGGGTTTGCATGTTCTTTCTTAATCTTTTTTAAGTCTTTGTCAATCCAAATTTTGTGTAGATTCTATTTCTTGTGGTGGTGTTATCTCACTCTCCCCCAACAACGTGTCCAATGATGAAATCACGGACAATATATACAATTGAGGATAATGATGAGATATATTTTTTTTGTTTTATAAAAAGTAGGTAAAATAAGAAATATGAAACTTTCATTAAAACAACAAAATAACTTCCATGTTTCTTTAAAATCCTTTCAAGGAAATTGGTAGGTCATTACTTCTCTAGAAAGCTTTTTTCATGTTCCATACTATTAAAAGTGACTTTAAGACCTCAAAAGCTCTTCCAAATCTATGATAAATAGGGCCAACATCCAGTCTCTACCTTTACATGTTCGCAAAGTTATTATAGTGGTCAAAAAACGCACTAGGCCCAAAGCAAATGGCCTAATCGACTCAAATGGAAATCATAATCCATTAAATGCTGATAAGCCCATCAAACAAAGTCAGTAATAAGGCTCAGTCTTTGTCTCAAAATTAACCATATCCTACTCATCAAGAGTGACATTGGGCTTTAACCATTTCCTAAGCCAAAGACACACTTTAATACTATTTGAACTGAGTCAAACATGTGGGGGAAAAGCGGAGTTGCTCACCCAAAAGAATCAGTTTAAGGAGGAAGACTACTTCTCACACTCACTGATCAGTGGCTGAGCAACATACTACTGAAAGGTCTATAAATACGAGTCCCTGAACCCTTTTGTGGGGCATTATGATTTTACTCACTGAACACTCACTCAATAACCCTCAAACGCTTTCAAATACAACCGGACCGATCATTTAGATCAGTCCCTCGCCACCGCTCTATAGTAGAGTTATATCTTTCTATTTAATTTCTTTACATTTCTTTACTCTTTATTCGAATTGTTTACTAACTTGACCGTTGGAGTCCATTCGGCTGGCACCATGCTAGCCAAGGCTTTCACAATCTTTCTTCTTTTGTTCTATAGTTTTTCAGTGTTAGGATTGGTTAAAATACAAAGTCCAAGTGGTCTTACACAATCTAGGTGTAAAACACTAAATAATTTCACATAGTGAAGGTGTGAAAATTGATTTTCTGTTATAGGCATTTAAAATTGTGTTTTTGGGTGCAAAGTGATACAATGAGGTATCTAAGGATGCCCAAAAAGTTTGGGAGCATTTGGAGGTGTTTAATGTCACTTTTGACAAGTTTGACATGCCTAGGAGGTGTTGTGTTGCCACCTTGGAGGTGATGCATCGCCTAAAACCCTAGGGTATTGGCAATGCACAGCACGCGGCACATCGCCTGCTAGAAGGCAACACGTCGCCTGGCGTGTTTGTACAGACACATGTTTTAAGCTCCAAGTGATGTATTTAAAAGCTCTAATCCTATGAGTTGGACTTAATGACGATGCCTTCACTATAAAAGGGTTCTCTTAGAGTTTTGATAGACTTGATCAGTCTTTCAAATCTCTCTCTATCTAGATCTCAAGATCATAAGTTTTTTCCAAGAAATTCATAAAGAAAGTGTTCGTCTTTGTGAATTTCAAGACTTGTTCAATCCCAATTCCCTTTCTTGTTAGAGAAAACCCCGAGCATCAATCAAGGGCTAGGAAATAGAGAATTTGGACAGTGATATATCTCATGTATAAGCCTTGGTTTTGATTCTCATCAAATAAGAAGTAGATTCAAGTGGTGTTCTAATTAGGGCTTGAAGCTTGCAAGAAGATCCAAAAGTTTTGTTCTATAACTAGAGTTTGCATTTCTCTTTCTCAGTCTTTTATTGGACTCTCTCAATGATAATTGTATGTATATTCTTATTCTTATTATTGTGGTTGTGTAATCATTGTAGATTGCAACCTCTATAGTTATCATTTAAACTATTCTGTCCTACTACATCTTTTTCATTATCCGCACTTAGTTCAGCAACTAGATTATCATTACGTAAGACTTGTACTCATAAAATGGCTCTTGGGATAGTTGTTTCTGGAACAAAGGTATGAACCTGCCTTTAAACTTCTTTATTATTACTGGCTATGAGCTGTTTTTGGAACAAATGAATGAACCTGATTTCAAACTTCCTTATTATCACTAAGAGATGGATCAACAATGATGTTTTTCAAAACATGAGAAACACAAAGTGGAATCCAGTGTTGGATAGATGTGGGTATTTCATCACTCTTTTAAGAACAGTGTGGGAGTTAAGGATTGCCACCACATGTGTAAAGGACTTCTAATTTTAAGTCAAAGACCTATTCACTCCAAATACTTCGTACAACTTGTTAAACAATTGTAAGTAACTCATATCCCTTGTCAAGCTAATTACTCCGGTGGAGCCATAAAATCCTCCGTAATCTTTTTTCAATTCCCAAACATCATTGTTCATTGTAGGAAATGAATACGTAAACTTTTGAACTTGGTCAAAGCCAATAAAAAAACACACACACAGAGAATGCATCGAAATGCATCAACAAATTCAAGTGATAAATCCAATGATATCGAAATAGCTTCGATAACACATTCAAAACCTATTAAAATAGCATCAATTCGATTTTTGTTTTGCAAAATTATGTCAATTATTAAAAATCCATTGAAAAACCGTCGAAGTCAATCAAATATTTGTTTTTGCAAAATTAAGTTAGCCATAAAGCTGTCATTGGAATCTTATTGAAATTCATCAAATTGAAAGAGAAACATACAAGAGCATCAAAAAACGGTTATCATCGATTTGACCGTGGAATCTCCATCGAATTTTTTTCAACGCAGACAAATCCTAGATTTTGAAAAATAAAAATAAAAGAATTGTCAAAATTAACACAAAAGTATGAACAGAATTGTTTGAAACATATATATATATATATTTATGCTTTAAAGCTTCTTCATTCACGATGGCTGCACTAGGTGTGGATGTACTTGAATCATCAATTTTGACAATTTTAGGTGGAATACTTGAATATCTTTGTGATATTTAGCAAAACACGAAAATGACCAAATAAAGAAAGAAAAAATGATGAAATGGTTGTGAGAATTTGGGGTGAGGGATTTCAGGTTTGAGAGAGGGAGTGAGAAAAGAGAGGATGTGAGGATAAATATTCAAGGACATTTTTCTAAATTTTGATTTAGGAAATAATTTCGCAGCTCAAAAGAGCGGTAATCTGAGGCAACCCGACCCGATTCGAAAATGCCCCCTTCCGCCCCGCTATCAATCTAAACTCGCTAACCGTTACTCGAGTAGTAATCTGTCCCAAATTTGGCGAACATTGATGGAGATGGTGCGTTGAAGATCATCGGCGACCCAATCGACGGCCAGGATGTCTTCTTGGCCACACTATCCTTGTTCGGGGTGGTGTGTGTAATTGGGCCATTAGAATTTCTGCGGTGAAGGTCGTCTCACTCAGGTCAGTCCTCTTTTTCAGTTGCTTCATGAGTTGAGACGAGATGAGAAAGCGAATTTTGCCCGATTAGGGATTTGAGCTTTTTGATTGAACAGAAGGGAGGAAGAAATGAGAACGGCATTATAATATTGAAAAGTGTTTGCATAAAAACATGTATACAACAACTACTACTACTACTCTCTGATCTGTTGCACTTGCCTGATAGCCATTAGATCATGTGAAGATATAATCCAACGATTGATGGCCCACAAGGGATTCAGTCCCTCAGAATTAAGCGGGGGACGGTATAACTCTGCCCTATAGCTCACCAAAATGGCCATGGGGAGAAGAGCCCATGTGAGGGAGTTGGTGAAAACAGCTCTCATGACCCAACCTCTACTCTTCACTTTGCCTACACTCGCTGCCAATTCTCTTTCTCTCAACCCTTTACTCTTCAATCCCCTGCGACCACCTCCCTCCTTAGTAGCTTCACGCTCAACTGTAACCATGAGCCCCAACAAAAACGACAATGGTCAAGACCAGCTGGACGCTATATTTAAGCAGAAACGGGTCGTCAGATCCCAAGTCCGCAAGGCCCTCAAAGCTATGGATCCTAGCCTCAGATCCCATGAAGGTAAACCCATTGTTTTTCGATTCAATTGGCTGAAATTTGAACTGGGTCTGTTCATATATTTTTTTTGGTCATTAGATATTGCTGTTCAGGATTTAGTTCTGGGAGCTCCCTGGTTTAAATCTTCTCAGAGACTATGTGCATATATAAGCTGTAGTGCTTTGCGTGAAGTTGATACCTCGAAACTGTTGTCTGAGATTCTGGAAAATCCAGCCAAAGGTGTGTTTTCTTTTGTTTTTTTGATGCAATATTATTTTATAGAAAGAGTAGTAAAGGTTCAATTTTGGGTTTCTTTGCATTTTGCCACTCATTTTCTTTTGGGGAGAAAATATATTGATTTTGGGTTTTTGCTTTCAAACAATTTGTTGGAGATGGTCATATGGAGCTGAGGAAGAAGCTTTATGTTCCTAGAGTTGAAGACAAGAACAGTCACATGCGAATGCTAAACATATCACGCATTGACGATCTTATTGCCAATTCCATGGATATTTTGGAACCAGCTTCTGTAGATAGTGATGGAAATGAACGCGAAGATGGTATTGTTTTTTAACTTCACATCAGTAGCATATGGTCTATGAATAATGTATGGATTTTAGTCATCTTTTTAAATACTATTGAACAATTTTCAGAGCTTTTATTAGCAGGAGAAGTATCTCATTCATACTAGCGTTAGTTAAGCTTGACTGCACATACTGAATGATCTCTGACTTGAAATTTAATTCACACTTTCCGCTTGATGAGAATTTGATCATTTTTGTTTTTACGTTTAAAGAGCCTATATGTTTACTTCATGTTCTCAAGTTAGGTTGATTATTTACTATATGGTTAATTTGGAGCATTTCTTTAATGCAGTCATGCAGGCAAATGACCCAGTTGATTTGTTCATCTTACCCGGTAGTGTTTCTTTTCTAGTTTTGTTACTTATTCATATACTCGCCAACATTTCAATAGCTCCTGAATTTGCATTTGGTTGTCTTTTTACTTCCAGGACTAGCATTTGACAGAACTGGAAGACGCTTAGGACGTGGTGGCGGGTAAGGTTATGGATCTTTATCCACTTGAAGTTTCTTTCGGTATTTCAAGTAGTTTGACCTTAATAGTTGATTAGTGAGTAAAACTGTATGAGCATTTGACAGAACTTGCATGCTTCAACTTAGATTGTGTAGAATAAGTCTAAAATTATTGTCCATAATAAACATGACAAAATATTCTACCAGTTTGCATACTAACTCTAATGGTTGGTTAAAACCTTTCAGTTACTATGATACTTTCATCAGGAACTACCAAGAGCTTGCAAAGACAAAGAATTGGAAGCAACCCCTCCTTGGTATGTGCATATACGCTCCTTTGGCCAAGTTAGAGACATGTTTTTGGTATTTTACTGAAAGATACATGTTCTGTTATTGCAGTTGCATTGTCCTATTCCTCACAGATAATGAATGAAGGAGTTATACCAATGACCGAGAATGATGTTCCTCTTGATGCTCTTGTGTCCCCATCTGGTGTTATTCCCATAAGTTCAGCTGCGTTAGACAGGTATCTTTATGTAACTACTCTTTACTCCATTTTTTGTACGGTTATGATTTTCTTTTTCTTCCTATTTTGGGTCTAATTCACCGAAATATTGCAGAATGGAGGTTTGATTTGGACCTCATAATTAGTTCCCTTAATCCGATCTTACTCTGCCCCGTCCATAATTAGAAGAATAGGATTTGATCACAATAAGCTGAGATGCAAGCACTTGTGCTACTGGATAAATATATACAGATTAGCCACAATCTTGATCATATTTGACTCAACTTTAGAATATCTTTTGTGTTGAAGCGTCAAAGTTTAAATTTGTGGAAATACAAATCAAACTCTATTACAATAAATGCAGAAGCTCTGTTTTGATACAACAGTTCTGTGTATGTTGTTTTTTATCTTTAACGTTCTCCAGCTCGACCCTTTTTATTCATTTATTTTGTGACCCAATTGTCCCTTTTGAATTCCCAAACCGGATTTCTTGACTTTTCATTCCAGGTCTCGTAGTCAACCTTTGCTTTTGGCCCCCTGGCAATCAAAATATTCAAAAGCTAAACAATAAAAAAAAAAGGAGGTTTCTCCATAGATATTCATAAAAAATGAAGTGTTCTGTTATGTTCTCATATTATATACGTCTGCACTTGATTCTGCGCATGTACTATTAGTGGGTGTTTGTTTTGAGCAGTACTATTAGTGGGTGTTTGTTTTGAGTAGTTGAGTTGTCTTGGTTGGAAAGTGTAGAGGGGCTTAGGATAGAGGTAATATTAAACTCTTGTGTACAAAATAGTTCACTTTACCCTTAAAATTTGAACCAAACAGAGAAAGAAATTTATATTCTCATTTCCACTGTTACTAGTATGTTATTCCCTAGAAATTGCTTGTTAGTTTCTGAGTCATTAAAAGAATTGGTAATTGATAGTGTTCTTCAGGTAATCGCATGTGTAATTGTCTCAAGACTTTTAACTACCTAATACCTTGTCAAAGTGAGAATCAATGGTCAAGTAGTGAGGCATTATATATGGTTGTTGAAGGACCAACCAATGGAAAAGCAAATTCAGAAGAAACCGACCACCCATATCATTGAACGTGTCAATTATAATAAAAAATACAAGATTAATCTTTTCACAAGTATGCATAATTATGTTTTGACAATGTCAATTGTAGTTATTGTCATGCTTATATAATAGTTAAGGTGTCAATTTATTACATGTTGTCAATGGCCAAATGAACCACAATCATTTTCCACTTGCGACTTTTGGTACCATTCCATATAATTTTATTGCTTGTTAAGAAGCTCTCAAACCCCCATAATAGAAAAATGAGGCATTTATAATGGTGACATTGTCAAGTTTAGTATGCGAAGATACATATATATACTAAGATCTTCAAGCGGCTAAACTACCACAATACAATCTTTAATCAGCCCTTTAGTTTACTAAATTGAAAATCTCAAAGCAACCATGGTTAGCCTATCAAGCTCAGGTTATTACCTTGTATTTTGCCTGCTAGGCTTACTGCTTACCCGTCTCCCATCTCATTCAGCCGACCCTGATCCTTTACAGGACTTCTGTGTAGCAAATCTTAATGCCACTTTCTCTGTTAATGGCTTTCCCTGCAAACCTGTCTCACAAACTACTTCAGAAGATTTCTTCTTCAGTGGACTGAGCAAAGAAGGTGACACAAATACCCCCTCTGGAGTCAGTGTGACTGCTGGGAATGTCCAGTCGTTTCCAGGGCTAAACACTCTTGGGATCTCCATGAACCGAGTAGACTTTGCCCCGGGAGGTTTGAATCCTCCCCACTCACATCCTCGTGCTACTGAATCTGGCATAGTCATCCATGGGAAGCTCCTAGTTGGGTTTATTACAACTGATAATGTTTTCCACTCCAAGGTTTTGACTGCTGGGCAGATGTTTGTCATTCCCAGGGGACTTGTTCACTTCCAACGAAATGTTGGAGAAGAAAAGGCCTTGACCTTCACTGCCTTCAACAGTCACTTGCCTGGGGTTGTTCTCATTGCCCCAAATCTCTTTGCCACAACACCACCAATTCCTAATCAAGTTTTGACCAAGGCCTTCCAAGTAGAAGACGAGGTTGTCAACAGCATAAGATCCAAGTTCGGTGCTTGATTTACTGTCTAAAGATTTATTTGTTCTGATACATGTTCTCTTGATTTGTTTTTCTCCAAGTCTGTACCTTTGTTTTGTTATTTTTTTTTATGCATTCAATACTATAGTGGAAATAGTCATTGTTTAATAATGTACTAGCTAAGTCACTTTTGACTTCAGTCTTGTGCTTTTGGAATAAGTTGAAATAAAACATTGGCTATAATTATGGATACTTACATGACTTGTCTAGGATGGCATTCAATAAGCTTTAAAGATTCAAAATATTTGCATCTCGACTTTTTAACACTTGGAAACAATTACATCTCTTTGACATAATTTCTACTTGTTGAAGATTCAGATTCAGATTCCCTCCTTGTTTTCTGGGTTATGACTTTGATAGATAGTTCATAGCCGAAAAGATTGTACAGAAACAAAATTAAGCTCATGGAACAAAAATCTGGGAAAAAACTAGAAAGAACAGTCTTTACTCAGCTAAATTTAACAAATTTTCTATAGGTACTGATACAACAAGAGTACAGTGTATCCAGTCAGATGGTACATATTAGATGAATTCTACTATCTATCGTATTACAATGATAAGAATGGTCATAACATAAAGAAACACATTTCAGCATCAAATATGGAAATAATTAAACAAGTTCCCTACAGATTAAGGAAGATGAACTCAAGAATGGTCGCCTTTATGTTTGTCAATCGATACTACCACCAACCTGCATATGCAGCCATTCGGGTGGTGAGCCTTGAGCATAATCCCTTGGTGCTTGTGAGCCAAATAACAATCCTGCAGCATCAAATGCCTGCAGACCAATCTGAGATAGTACTTTATCAGGTATGAAATCAAGCTACTGCCAAAGCATTCTGTTAGAATACATTGTAATCCAAAATCCACAAATGAATCAAGCATTAATTCTACAGCAAATAAATGAAAGCCAGGGATAAGATTTGCATTGACATAGGGCGGCCCAAGCCCCTACCTTTGTAGTCCTAGTTGACTTTTCATTAGTAACCCATTTATTAGCTACCTTGAGCTGCCCTACATCATTAAAAGAATGCAAACAAGTTCTCTTCCATACAAAACAAAGCACACAAATAGATCAAAAAAGATTCTTTGAAGAATCCAAGGAAATCTAAACGTGGAAAATGGTTATGGAATTACAGCTGTTCAAGTAAGTTGATGCAATCACGTGTTAAAATGAACTCCCATTATCTCTAGGTCATTGAAACACAAGTTCCAGTCAATGAGCATTAACCACTACATAATGTTTAAAGTCTACTTAGGAAAGGCAGCTGTGTTTTTAGTCCATGACTGTGTATCATCGGGTGTACTCGGACAGAGTAGGGGGGAGCCACAGAATTACAATCGAAGAGTATTTAATGTTCACGAAAAGTTCAGTTATGTCTAATAACAATACAAACACAAGGGCCAGAGAAAAAATTGTGTATTTCCCAAGGTTCAGGTTCAAGACTAATAATAAAGAAACGGTTCAAATAATTTTACGCATTTGACTGCCTTTTCTGTTTATGTTCCTTAAATTGTTAGTTTCTAGAGATGAAGGCGGAATCATCTACCGAATTTGAAATTCTATTGGGATGAAAATAAGAACTGATTCGAACGTACACTTCTAACAAAAGTAGATTTAACAAACTATCTCATCTCTCTTGTACTCAATGTGAAGGAAAGAAAAGGTAATTCAGAATATATATATATATATATATATATATATATATATATAGAATGGAGAATAACTCATCATATGCATATACCCTTACATCTTTTGACGAAAAGCCTTCAATGGTAGGACTCAAAGTCATCCTCGAATTTACTGTTTCTAGCTTCATTGACAGAAACTACCACAAACAAACAAATTTTTTTCAACTAATTTAGCAATATTCGAGTAACGAATATCAAGTTCAAAAGTAACAATTCAAATATTAATTTTAGGTAATACCTCAACTTGGCGCTGCAGAGATTGGATGTAATTAATTATCTCATCAAGAACAAGTGCTTTACCAATAACCTGTTAAAAAAAAGTACACAACACCAGTGTAACGTGTAAGATACAAAGTGAACCTGCAACTGAGAAATCGAATATATTATACATGGATATGAAAAATCCATCAGAAATACATTGATCTAAATTATGTACAAAGACACCAATTCCACTATTGGTTTCCCAAGCTCGACTATGTGGCATCTACCAACATATGCTAGAGCAATCTAATAGAACAACTTAGATAAAATATCAACTACCTTGTTACATCCAGGAACCAAATCTTGTAAAATCTTCATTCTTTCACTAATTTTTTCTCTTCTTGCCTGTCAAGTATGAGAATATGAGAAACATGTTTCCAGACACAATATATTTGACTGCTTAAGACCATCTTAACAAGATAACTGAGCAAGTGAATCACATAAGAACTTAAACTATTTTTTAACATGGATTTAGAGCTACATTCACAGCTTGAAAGTGTTGAAAGTAACATAAAATGACTAAAGACGTATTACTCTTTCTGCGAGACTGTGACTATCAGTAGCTTGGCCCCTTCTTGCTCTAACGTGAATATAATCTTGTTTGGGCGGTTCAGAAGGCATACTTGCTTGTTCAACTGGCTTATCACCAACCACCGAACTAGATTCCGCTTCAACTTTTGAAACACCGTTTTCACGTTTGGATCCTGATAATTTCGTCCTCTTACCATTTGAGTTATTCTGTTCCAAGAAAAAAACATAAAATTCACGGAAAAATATCATGGG